>NC_141787.1:12175950-12400973 GCF_054643075.1 Acanthaster planci | reverse complement strand
GTTTTATGTACAACTGATACCTCCCGCGTTAGTCCAAAAGGTTTCAGTTATGTTGCAGTAGAAAAAGATGAAAATACCCTTGCTCTATGCCTGTACAAAGTGAAAAGAGGGCTGCCCCTTTGCCCAGACGTGAGTGCAATAAATGGCAAAACTGACCCTAAGAGAAAAAGCGACAAGGTAACAACAAGGCTAGTGTGATACCATCAGAATTGCCAAAGTTAATGGTTATTTTCTCCATTTTAAGTTCTTTCACTACAAAATATTTCCGTGATTACAAACACCCTGCAGGTACGTGTATTAACTTCAAAAATAGGCAGTTACAAAAAAAGTTGGCTGGAAATATGGTATTTGATGGCCATTTTTAAAACCGACACCAAAGATTACACAGAGGATGTTTTCAGAGTGGCTCCGCTTCTCAATACATTCCTAGGTCGTAGTCCTGATCTGTGCCAAAATTCATGCTTGTACGTAAAACCCTACGTTTTCCACATATTCGCTGAACTAAATAAAATCGTAATCCAACACCTTAGCACTATTTAATTTGATCATTCGCACCAGTCAAGCAGTCGTGCTGGAGCAGTTTTATTGTCCCAATGGATGGGGCTTTCTCCTTTTGCCCGTTTTTGTTGTATATGCAACTGTAAAATTCACTCCTTACTTTAATACTGTAATAATGAAAAATGACATTATAGTAAAAATGGCGACCTAAAACTAATGCCACAATTCACAACAATGTAAAATAGAAGTAGTGAACAGCAGATCAGAGTATGAAAAAGTCAGAAAATAAATGCATACATCACAGTAAAATCTGCAAGTACTCTATACGATAAAAATAAAACAAAGGCAAGGGGTGTATGTAAATTCGAAATACCCAGGTAAAGGCAGTCTCGCCTGATGTTGTGTCTGCCTTTTGTGCGGATTTCTGTAGTACCCCTTAACAGGAACCTCTACTAAATCTTTTCAGTGGGGAAAAACTACAGTATGTACAATGATTGAGGACACAAAGTATTGCTAAGATAATTGGTTTGAAAAATACATGATAAAATATTTAAAATCTAACAATTTTTTTCCAGACACAAACAGCACTCTTCAATGACATAAACATGACTGACCACGTACAATTCGAGGTTAACATTTCACCAACACTAGGTCGGTTTGACCATTCCTATTTGAAAGCCCTTCATAGGGGTTTTTTATGACCATTGGTAAACTCACGCCGAGAGCCATTGCATTCTGCACCACAATAGGCAGAATGCACCAAACTTCTTGAGAGAAGTTCCACACTACCCCTGCGAGACAGCGTGCAAATGGTTGCAATATTGACAATTTAAGGACCCTACGTACTACAAAATATAGGTATTACTGAAGGCATCTCAACCGGTAGGACCAGTACAAACAGCACAGTTTTCGATCAACCTCACCCACAAAATGATTCGTAAAAAGTTCCCATACTCAGACACAGTTTCTGACATGACATTTCAAAACTGGCTCTCAGTGTGGTCATCGTCAATGGCTATCAGTATTGCCTTTGGCCATTACCGGTTACCAGACCCAAAGCCTGTTTTAAACCTCATGCTTTCACCTGTTCTATAGCACACTGTATTCCTTGATAAGAAAAAAGCTTGCTGAGGATTAAAGAGCACAGCAAACTGGTGATAATAATGACTGACAAATTTCCTGTTAGTGTCAATGATGAAATGAAATCTACTTCACTTTTAGTAGAAAGTGTGAACCAAGAACACAACCACTTTCAAGAAAACACATTCACAGGTACCACATCAATACTGTACATAAATATTATGCTTCTGAAATGTAGATATCAATTCACAAAGTCACTATTGCTATGGAAGAAAGAGATTACACTAAACACTTAAAATTCAGTTTTTGTCAATGGAAATATGAACAATTACATGTACCAATATCAAAGATTTCAAGATAAATGCACTTGTAACTTAAATGCACACCTTAAAATTTACTTGAGTAAATATTATAATTATCTATAAAGTTATACACAAACACATGAACAGCATGATTGACTCTCTCAGGACGCTTCTAAATTGATGTACTGAATTAAGACTAGGTGAACAATCATACACTAGCTTAAAACTGGGTTTATGCTACAGACCAGTAGATTGATGTTGAACTGCAGAATGTCAAGCAATGGACTACTGTCAAATCTACTAGGGTGTGCATGAACACAAATGCTACATCTCTTCAAGGGCCCAATTTTATGACTGTGCTTGTTTGCTGTAAACAAGGAACGTTGGCTAACTGTGAAAGAAAACTGTGTGCAAAGCGTTAATTGGGGTTAGCACACAACATGGCCTTATCTATGGATTCTACGATGAGCACAGAATTTCTGAGCTAGTGCTGTAGGCACAGAATGGTCGAGTATAAATTCATTGAGCGTGCAGCCTTGAAATACCCGTCCAGGTGGGCCAATGAACAACTGTGAGATGGTTCAGGCCATTGCTCATTTTGACGATGCAATCAGCTAATGCGCAGACATGGTCCTTGAAGCAATTCAAAGCCAAGTCGCTAGAGCTACCGACTGCCAGCATCTCTAACAGAAGTTGCAATTACATGTCTTGCACTGCACACAGCTCACACAATAAACCAAGTTCATTCCACGATTGGAGATGATTTTACACCATCTCGATGGTGACTTCTTTATTTCATCGCACGAACTCTAAGCGACTTGATATTAGAATTAGCAGATGCACATGGCAAAAAGCTTGTTTTAACCCCCCAAATAATTTATCCAGTACAAAATTATGGTAGGTGGGTTTGCACAGTTTTCTATTTGTTATTCAATTCCTTTTCAACTGTGGTGCTCCTGCTTTGGTCCTGAATAGTCCTGAGAAAGAAATTCATTTACAACACCTATAATTACATGGAATATGATATGAAGATGAACATATTTTCTGCCTTCTGAGAAGAGGGCTCTTCCTTTATTATTTGAGGGGTGCACACTGATGAGGCGTTGGTTCAACAGAGGGGGCTGTTCTTGATCTCTTGGTGTCTTGTCAGTGAGCCATAGCTTACACTCTGGTGGCAGATATTGCCTGCAAGATGAGAACAAGGAATAGAATCAGAGTGCAAGGAGAAAAGGAAACCGAGGATGCAGAAACATTTTTGCTGAAGCAGGGATGCTCTTAATCCAAAAGTCTCCAATACAACTTTTGGTGGAAGCAAAATTGTTTCAACTGTTGGTAAAGAGTCACTGAATCCCCCAAAGTGATTTTCGCCTCTGAATTAAGCCCACACAATCCTTGGGAAGAATGCATTAACGACATACCTCTTTAGAAAATCCAGCAAGTGATGTCAAAAGGGAAATAAGTCTAAAAAATAAGTCTGTGTGCGACAGCTGCAGCTGTAGCTAGAAAAAAACAAGTGTGTCTATGGAAGCTATCGGCCGGAGGCTTTTGACTATTTCTAATAGACGTGTGCGCTGCTCCGAGCCACAGCCAGTAGATTCTGAAAAGGCTCACCATGAGCCCAAGATCTATGTGACAGAGATTCGTCAACACGGTAACATCACTCCATGCCAAAGGTAAAGGCGCTGAATATGAACTACATGGAAGCTTCGTGTTCAACACCCAACTCACTCTACACTGTGGTCCCATGTGTGGCCGTGTCCGAAACGGGCTTCCAGAGCTACGGCTAGGTCTAGTGTCTGTGCATCTCCGCACATTTCAAATGGAAGGAAGACCTAGACCAAGCTCTAGACAACAGTTTGGGATGCAGCTTGTGTTACCACACAGGGGACATTGTACCTATACAGAAAGGCAGCACCGTGACCTAGCAGATTCACATTGCCAGCACTAGACAGCACTGCGCATTGAACACGCACGGTTTCTTTACCCTCTCCCGCCCCTCCCCTGACTTATTCCAGCGATTCCTTTTCCATCTTTCATTAGCTCACAACGGCATTACATTGATTAGATAAGATCAAGACCCTCGATCAGCACATCAGCTACAGCCTGAATTACCGTAGCAATTCCTGTTCCCACCTTGGGATGTACAATTTAGCATCCCTTCTCAAGGGTGTGGTCTTCATGGATGACAGCAGAGGGTCTTTCACCTCATCCCAGGCAGGGGCACATCAATCTCAATGACCAACAAATACGTAGTACGACTGTCATCCAAGTACTGTAAGTTAACGTCACTTGATTTTTAGCATTGTGCCACCGGCTCTCCCACTGGGCCCAAAGTCTAAGTGGATGCATACCTCGGTGATGTTGACACCAGTCATCTTCTCCACCAGCTGGGGCACTCGGTTCATGATATCCATCACCTCTCCGGTCAGCTTGGTGGCTCCCACGTCACCCTTGCCACTGGACACCATGGTGACCTTGTTGACCTGGGCCAACGGGGCAGCGACCTCAGCTGCAATCTAGAGGTTGTAAGTCAGAAGTAATGCAGTTTAACACAGAGCTAATCTTCATCATCTTTTTCTACTAAGAATATGTCCAACTCACAAGCTGATTCCTGGAGTCTTTTTTACAAGAGATAAAAACTGTCAGTTTTCAGAACTGGGAAACACACAGCCAATTATTATCAAATTCAATTGTGATGACAATCTGTATTCCCTCAAATCAATTGAAGTGTTTGAAAAGATGGAATTTACAATATTGCCTTTCATCACATGGTTCGTCTTCTGTCAGAGAGAAACAAAAATACCACCCATCCAAATAATGCTTTTTGAATATACAACCTGAAAAATATCCTCTTATTCATCGAAAGGCATTTTTCACAGTGGCAGACTTCCCAAACTACAGTAAACCAGCAAAGTTGTGAGATCATCCGATTGGAGTGTGCGATGACATTCAAGCAATGTAGTTTTTCAGTTTGCTTTGGACTGTAAATACTCTATTTGCCAATGCAATCTGTGAATTTGTTCAAAATATTTACAAGGTATTAGGCAAGCTGCCGACAACCATCTGAGAACTTTTCTTAAGTGCGCAAGATACCAACCTTAGGCAATGTTTCCAGCACCATGTCCACCATGGCAGCATCCTGGTAGTCTTTCCAGGCGTCCGCCTTCTTGGCCATCTGCTCTGCCTCTGCTCGGGCCTTCTCCTCAATGGCAAAGGCTTCAGCTTCACCCTTCAGCTGCAAAACAAATGATGTGGCCAATGCATGAAACCAGTGATGTGCCACGAGTTTGGAAAACAGTATTCGGCGGGTGAAACAACATTTTAAGAACTAGCAATATTCCTTTACTTCATTAAAAATGTACTGAGCCACTCTATGAAATGTAATGGGGTTTTAGAATGATCACGTTTAGTGGACGAGCAAACTAGCTTTAAGTTTGTCAGATTTTTGATTGTCTGGATGTGTTTGCACTGACAAACACGGACCTTTCACTGGCCTTACCTTGACAGCTTCTGCAGTTGCTTCTGCCTCCATCACAACACGCTTCCTGCACACCAGAAACAAGCACAGTAATGCAGTTATGTAACACTGGAAAGGAGGATTGGATGTAAAGGAACAGTGTTCTGACAGTGACTGGAAGCCCTGCTCTCTGCACTGAATTCCACCATAAATGGGCGTGGAACATGCCAAGTCTGAGTTGGTTTATTTCTGTGAACCGGCCCTTTCCATCGAAGGGAGGGTGTTCAGCAGCAAAGTTCCACGTCCCTAGAGTGTTCCATGGTTACACAATGCCAATAAATGCATTCTCCGTGAAAGCCTTGACCAATGACTCTGTGCTATTCTGCCAGCAGGGAGCCTACTCTGACTTACATGTTAGCATCGGCGAGCGTCTCCAGGCGGTACTTCTCGGCTTCGGCCGGCTGCTTGATCTGGGCTTTGAGCTCCTTCTCTCGGCGAGCAATCTCCTGCTCCTGTACCTGGATCTGCTGGGTTCGCTCCACCACACGGATCTGCATCTCCTCTTCCCTGATCCGCTGCTTGGTCTTGGCAGCCTGAAACCAATGTTATATAATTTCTTCAGGATTCTGTGACTGGGTGACAGTGCTGCAAATCCCCAAAGCTTGGTGGCACTGACATTGCCCTATTCCGACACGTCACACTTTTCCAGGTGACGACAGCCACCCTATTACGCCCCTTTTTTCCCCTTCCACCCCAAAAAACTCCAATGGGCAACAGCCACTCCCTTAGCACCTCAGACCTGTCACCTACATCCACCTGAATTGTCATAATTTTGTCACCTATGTCAAGAAAATAACGATAACAATTAAAGTCAAACTGATCAGCAATATGACTGTCAGTTCAATTTCACATTCTGCCCCTCAATGATGTAATATTGCATACCTCAACAATTTCTATAATTGAGTACAATTGAGTAGAGAAAGTGTTAATTATTCTGTAGAAGTTATGACTTCCTTATGATTTCCTTTTAAAAGCTCCAGGTAAGTACAAAGCGCACAATGCCAACAAGACGTAGCTCAAAAATCATCAGTTATACATATGAATGTAATAGTACCACTTAGTCGTTGAAACTCTCGTGACAGCCAAGCATGGGTATTTTGTATAGCCCCGTGGCAATAAGGTCTAACGCATGTTAACTCTAACTGCCCAAGGGCTGCTGGTGGTATCCCTCCCTAATCACACAAACTCCAACAGCTTGAAATCAAACTCCTACCTTACAGTACCCAATCACACAGACTCCACCAGAACTCTTCCTGTGACTTGCTGTACCCAATCAGACAAACTCCAACAGGTCTTTACCTGTGTGATTTTGTTTGATTGGGTACAGCAAGCCCATTGCACAGTACAAACAGTATGAACAGGCAGTACCAAATCAACTCGCACACCATCATTCTGCATATCCATCCCCAACTGCTGGGATCATTGTGGTCAGAAACAAGGAAGACTGTCCTTCTTAAGGTAATTATTATATAACATCACATGCAAACACCTTACTGGTGTTGAAATTTGACTGTTTAGGGATTGTTAGGGTTAATAAAATTTATGAGTCATGAACACAGTGCATTAAAAAAAAATTCAAAAAAATTTGCACAATACTATGCACAACACTAGCCATGCGCTTGTTAAGATTTTGTTCATACCTAGTTTCCATTTTGTGGATGTGCAATTTTTCGCAAACAATTAATCAATCCACAACGTTCAGTTATCCACAGTGTGGTCAAAGTCTGCCCCACCTATCAGCCCTGCCTACCTGCAGGTCGTAAGCAAGCTCCGAGTCGGCCTTCTTGGTCTGCACCTCCATGTCGTAGGCAGCCTTCTTCAGCTCAAAGTCTCTCTTGGCCTTGGCGATTTCAATGTCGTTGGCATATCGCGCAGCCATTCTCTCCTCCTCGGCACGCGCCTCCTGCATGTCAGGAATTCAAGACATCAACACAGCATTTTAAATTGCCGCATTCACTTAATGCACATCCTACACCTGGAAAGCATACGTACATAGGAGTTGTAGGGGGTTGAATGCCAATTGTCAGAGGTTTAGCATAAACTATGAGTGCAGAATACTTTGTGTAGTACACAATGCACACTTCCCAATCCGTTGTCTCTGGTGAACCTGGTTCATATCCCTCCCTGTCCAACAAGTGAAAAGGGTCTTCAGTTCTTATCTGATTGCATTCCCTTCCCTCTTTGATCACTAAATGCCAAAGTTTACTGATAAAGTGACCGACCTTAATGCCGGAGTCTCTCTTGGCTTCTGCTTCACCTATCCTGGCGTCCCGATGGACCTCGGCAGTACGAGCCATGCCCAAAGCTTTTAGATATCCCTGGGGGAGAGACGCAACATGCAAATGAGCAACCACACACTGGGGGAGCATGGGACCGATGTCATTATGGTGCTTATCAGAAAAAGACTGCTCACTTGACTGAAAGGGGGAATGCGGACTGCTGGTTAGAGTTTGCAACTCATGACCAGCCGGTGAGGTGTTCAAATCCAGTTGGTTACCACAATGCATGGCCTTGAGGAGAGTCCCTTCAACCTCTTGTAGTTTCGTTCACTGTTTACACTCACTGATGCATACAACCATTATTATTTGTATTATCAACATAACTGCTTCCTCTCATGTGAAAAGTTAATTAATCTTACTTGTACGGAAACAGATGTTGCTCTTGAATTGAAAGTGAATGGCAAAGGCCAACTGCGAAACCATTTCTGCTTTGGACTTACATTGTCATCTCTCACATCCTTGAGGGTGTAGCTGACTACGCTGATGCCCATGTTGACTAAGTCGGAGGAGGCCACCTCAAACACATTCTTGGCAAACTTCTTACGGTCCTTGTAGATCTCCTGTGCCAAGACAGAAAAGGCTGCTGACACCACACAATTTTACAAAAAACCCATCTCTTGAAAAATATGCTTTGAGTAGAAGACCCTCAACCAGCAGCATTCTGGTCAAAGTTTTGGAACAAATTTTTAAGAATGAATACAGACAAAAACACGAGACGCACCTCAACCGTCATGGTTCCCATGATGGCTCTCTGGTGGCCCTCCAGTGTCTCCATGGCAACCTGTTCCACCTCCTGCTCAGTTTTACCAAGGAACTGTTGGCAGGCCTGCAGGAGCATGTCCTTGTTTTGCCCTTGAACTTTGACCTGCAGGAGACAACGCAAAGGTTGACTGCCAATTCCCTTGTCCACTGTCCACCTTGTCCACGGACTTGGTCGTGGATTTTAGCTCAAGGAAGGACAAGCCCTTTGAAATCTGTGCCAGGCAAAGATTTTGGGGAGAGTGGTATATCGTTACTCACCTGGGCAATCCCAGTGACCGATACGGGCACACCAAGGCGGGTGTAAACGTTGGCGGTGTCAATCTTCAGTGTCATGGTGTTCAGGGACAGCTTCTGGACTTGCTGAATGCAGGGCCAGACAAAAGTGCGCCCTCCAGAGACAAGAAGCGGTTTGGAGTGGCAGCAACCTTTATCAGAATGGATAATATTTTAGAATTATGTTGAACTCTAAACCATAGTTCCCATAAACATCTGAATGAATGCAACAAAACGTACCGCAACAATGTTTACCACATGGACTGTGGAACAGTCATTCTGTTGCACAGTGCAGGACAAGCACTGCCCAATGCTGCCGACACAATTGGGCATCCCCATGCTGACCAGTTGGACAAAGTTGGGGCCGTAAACAAAGTTGGATGTTTACATGAAACTTGAAAAAAGAAGAAAAAAGTGCCCCTGAAACTTGTGTGTACTGTTAAATTCCACACTACAGTTTACTGCGTTTTACTTTGTTGTTCACCTTTTTTGAAGGAGGGTTAATGTACAATGTACTCACAGTACAATGTTCACAGAGACTTTTTGATATGTACGATGTGCACACTGAGCAAAGATTACTACAACGGCAGTTGATACTTTAAAACATTAATCATTGGCAATACCATGTACACTTCGCACAGACCTGGTCTTCTGTTTAGATCTGTTTGTATAGTTTTTCAGTGACCGTCCAAAACTCCCCTAGCAGCGTCGGACAGGTTTCTTTTTTCACATACATGTAACTGAAGGACTGACAAGTCACTTCTAATGAGACTGTTATGGAAAATGTGAAATTCTTACAAATGTTGGCAGCTGAAGATATGCAAATGTACAATGTATGTCACTGCCATAGCAGCACAACCCCAACATTTCGGTCGTTAGAGTTTCAATCTCAAAATTAAAATAAGGCTATTTCAAATGCTTTTTAGATTTACATTACAGACTACATGTAGCTTAATTTTCAATCTCGACCTCTTTTTGAGTGTGATTTTTTTTCTCCCCAAAATGTACTTTTCAGACAAAATGTCTCACCAAATCAACAGGTACAGTACTTGTACTGTCCTACTGACCTCATGCAAAGAGCAGAATGACGTGAGCACTATGTAGCTGAATTAGCTACTCATGTATGATGCATGCCTACAGTGCACTAAAAATCGTGGCCCTCCCGACTTAAAAAAATCCCCTTCCGACTAATTTTGTACCAGCATGTCCAGTCTGAGCGACTTCATGTAGAACCTAAAATTAATTTTCAATAGGCAAACCAGACACTTAACACACATAACAAGCTGCAGAATGACACTCACCCTCTAAAAGTGGATGCAGCCTACATGTACTTTGAAGTTTTTGACCAAGGGCCACGAAAGAAATTTCACAAAAAAATACCCGAAAATTCACTACCCACATGTGTAGGAACATGGTCCGAATGGTGTGTCAAAAGTGTAGGGTGTGGGCTAACAAATTTCACAAACAAACATAGGCCTCGCTTATCACCACCTGACCACAATTTGAATAAAGGTTTGCACATTCTCGCATTGGGGATGACGTCACTGAGTCTTGATTCTTCTCTCTGATTGGTCAGTTGGTGGCTATTCCATATTTCACTCTCGAAACTCAATGGGGCAAAAATAGTGTCGCGGTCTATGGGGGAAAATCTAAATTACTGACTGAACCTTTACATCAAATGTGCCTGAAATTTCACTATTAACATGTATATGCTATGAATATCTGCCCTACTGCACTGAAAAGGTTTCAATTATTTTTATAGTGTTGCAGCAAAAAAGGAGGAAAACATGCAAATTTATCACGGTAAAAAGTGAAAGGAGAGTTGCCCCTTTGTCCACATGTGAGTGTAATAAATGGAACAACCTCCGACCGCGAAAATGCCAAAGCTCAGGCCTACGCCAAGTTATGCCATCTACTAGGC
Organism: Acanthaster planci; assembly: GCF_054643075.1. NCBI lineage: Eukaryota > Metazoa > Echinodermata > Asteroidea > Valvatida > Acanthasteridae > Acanthaster > Acanthaster planci. The sequence goes on along the minus strand of NC_141787.1, from coordinate 12,390,341 downwards.
CTACGCCCTACTTCATCTTTGAGAGGTTTTGTAAATATCTTGTTCAAGCTATTCATCTGGTCCATGGCCTACTTGAATTTCAAGGTGAAAGTTGGCGGTGGCCATGGACCATGGCGGTGGCAGTAAGTGAAGAGTATCGTGTAGCCTATTTTGCTATGTCAGACGAGTCATAGTTGCGCCCCAAATATTGCATGGGTGATTTCACACAATGGTAGAAAGGCATTGTGGGAAGGAAAAAAAGAGCAAACATTAAACCTTTTGCCTTCCTACTTTGAGAATTCAAAGTCCCTACTCCGTGTGACTTCAAGCCAATACCATTTTCAGAGCCGTCGAGACGATGAGGGGTCAAGTGACGTAATGTTCAACGACCTTATTTAAAAGATGGCGAGTGTGAGAGCGAGCCCATTAGATTGAATGGACAAAGGCAAAAAGACTGGAAAATACCTCAATATAGTGAGTGATATCATCCAATAAATGGTTTTTAGAAAGCGGAAAGGTAAAGAATCATGCTCGTGTGCAAAAGAAATTGCGCCCACGATGATAAGTGGGTGCGACGAAATGTTCAATACGCCGACAGGAAATTGCCCATACGGATGTGTAGCTAAGGATGGATCGGGAGTGAGAGTCCGTGCCACACTAGTGGGGCTAGTAATACTCACCATGCTTGGGCTGAGCCCAACTGCAGCACTACAGTTGGGACTGTGGACAGACACTAAACATATAATAGTTCGGGCGTAGGCCTAGCCACTACGTAATGAAATGAAGACAACGTCCAACCTGGCTTAGGTGTAGGCCTAACATAACATTATTTTGGGAACCGTCATTTTTCCCAGCTTAACCATATTAACCCACCGTCATGACCGTAGCTCAGCTCAGACATGGAGGAAAAGATTCTTCTTTAGGCCATAAAAATTTCAAATACTGCCACAGTCATGTCAGTACGCTCACCTGAGACTACCATAGCCTCGTTGGGACCGCAAACCTCGAAAAACACCATTTTGGGGTCTTCTGACAGCAACAAAGGCTTTCAAAGAGAGACGCTGTAGGTCTTCACTCAAGGAAAATTTTCCATTACATACATGTATATGTCAACTCCACCTAGCCCCTAGTGATCAATAATAAGTCGATCTATTGATTGATCAATGCGTATTGCCGGACACATCTACATAAGTACATGTACACACCGTGGTCATCGTCGCGTCACCTGGCGCCCTGCGCGCGATGCGCGAGGTGTACGTACGCATGTCACGCATGTACAGTAGTACTGTACATCATTGGGCGACTAGTCTTGGTCCAAGACGTCAGTGATCCATAGTTGTTTTATTCCTGTTGAAGAGCGCCCTCGCACAACTAGTTTTTACTTACGGGTGCACCCTGGTAATTAGGCCAGAAATATGTCCGCCGAGCTCATTAATAAAAGTTATAGACTCAAAATATTCTATATTAGAGGGTCCTGAGAGCCATGGAACTGAGGAATTCAAAAAATATGAGACTGGACCTCTGCGCCGGACTCGGGGCTTCCAATTCTGAGCAATTTGGATGCAATCGGGTATGAAAGTGGCACTATTTGAGCCATTTTGCTGAGGGAGGGTTTCTCAAAATGGCTACTTTTCTGGACAGGGACATTTTCTGCATTTTAGGGGTGGTCTGCTTCTGGTGAAAATTTCTCAAAAATTCATTGGTCAACCCCCCGAAAATTGAAAGGAAAATGAAAGAGGACATGTGGAACATCATTTTTCTGTGCAGCCTGAACACCTGTGAGAGTTGTGAGTATTTTTAAAATATTTGTGAAGTATGGGGATTTATCACTGCTGTCTATGGGAATTTACTTGTAGTGGTGCACCCTTACTCTCACTAACACGAGCTGGCGCACTGTCTAATTATCAGTCATTGGGGGCGCACTATGCACGGTGTCCGCTATGCAAGCACTGACGTCTTGAAACCAAGACTAATGGGCAACACGCGTTTAACAATACATTACAGTAGACTGATTCGCGGTCTCTCCTTTCTATATATACAAGTCCTAATCCTGAAAACATTTACCATCAGAACCTAAGTTCGAACAGCTTCAAACTTTTGCTCTCTTATCAAACAATTTTGGTTTCACTCAAGAATGGACCTCTACTTACCTCAGGGAACCAAAGTAAAGAATTTGACGCCTGCAGCCCTAAACATGGCGAAACCAAAATTTGGAAAACATTCCACATGGGTTTAATCTGCAGGGGTCAAAGGTAAAAATGCATATGCATTTTCGTGACGGTCAAATGAGCAAACTATGGCGGGTGGTTCGGCTGGAAACTGGTGTTTGATCGAAAGCGATCCTGCCGTTTTTACAGAGCTGATCAGAGGGTTTGGTAAGTCAGTACAGTCTGACAGTAGGCCACATCAGTTGTATTTAAAGTAGTGTTAGATTTTGGACCCGGAAGTTTTGTAAAAGTTTTGTGGCATGATAACCGATACCCCTGCTGGCCCTAATGTGTGTTTTATTTCTCCATGCCCTAACTTAGTAAGGGCCCTGTCATGCCTATATAACATGGTAAAGGCTGTTGGCCTACCCCGGCTATACCCAGCCAGAAATGAGACCGAAGAAGACAGAACCTGTGTGTGTAGCAGGGCTACATGTACAAGCTACACAGAATGTTTAATCAGGTGATATGCAATAGGATATAGGCACAGCCGATTAGATGGTCTAAGAACCAGACCTTCAAGTGCACACTAATGCTAGGTAACGGGTCAACACGTACCTGAGTTAACCCATACCCCAAAATTTACACCCAAGTTAAGTCGTACCCAAGTCAAGTCGTACCCAGGTTGACTCGTACCCAAGTCAAGTCGTACCCAGGTTAACTCGTACCCGAGTCAAGTCGTACCCAAGTTAACTTGTAACCTATGAATTTCCACATTGAATCTGACCAATGGAAGCATTTTTCCCCGGCCGCGAATGACGAAAGAGGAATGATGGCACGTTCCCATATTCTCTACTCTGTTGACTTGTATTGTTGGGAATATTAAATTGAGATGAATATGAAAAAATATCATTTGTCGAATTGTTACTGCTGGTACCAGCGAAAGCGATTCAAGACAATGCAGGCGAAGCTTTTCAAGATCTGGCAGCGGTACTGGTTTGGGGAGCTGACGACGTCCGAGCTTCTTTGTATCTGCAAGCACCTGAATGGTCCCACGCTGTAGGCCCACCAAACCAAACAGCCCTTTTCAGGGCAACCACTTTCAAACCAAATGGCCCTTTTGAGGGCCACCACATTTTCCAAAAAGAGATACATGTACATGTATGCTTTACCTGCAAAGAATAAAAAAATTATTTTCAGTTTTTATTTAAGTTTAATGAAGTATTTAAAATTTATTTGAAATATATTTTAAAAAAATTTCTCGTAATAGAAATCACCAAGTTGTAAGGGGTACGAGTTAACTTGGGTACGAGTTAACTTGGGTTCGAGTTAACTTGGGTACGAGTTAGCTTGGGTACGACTTGACTCAGTTACGAATTGACCCGCGTACGAGTTGACCCGGGTACGAGTTAACCAGGGTACGAGATGACGTGGGTACGAGATGACTTGGGTACGAGATGACCCAAAATCTAATGCTACACAGTGCTAGACAAAGACGCAAGGAAAGTAAGGGGCTGCTGCGTGTAGCAAAAAATTGCTACACCATAGACTTGTGTACAAACCCGGTGCTACACAGTGCTACATGGAAAAATGAAAAACCAATGCCCGGCGGTGTGGGGGGGTGAGAGGGAGACACTGGTGCTTCACCACATGCAGCCACCAGGCTAGGGTTAAACCTCAACAAGTGTTGAAAAACAAGCTCAATTGCAGAATACCCCACCATCCTGCACGATCAACCTCATAGCCAGGTACAGATCAGAGTGTCACACTCTTCTCAAGGGATTTTCACCTTGTACCCACGTAAACCATTCATTCCAGGGGTCGTTTTTTAGATTGACACAGTATTCTGCAATTCATGCTCTGAAAAACATGCAGAACCAAAGTCCCACGAACATTATATCCTCTTTAACTGGCAGAATTCTTCAAACTTATCTCATCACCATGAATCACTTGACACGCTGCGGCACTGTGCACCAATCCCATGATTTTTATCATGAGACTGGCCTGGAATACTTCAATGTTTTAGCTGCTAAATTTTATTTTTTAGGACATGTTTTCACTTTCTAATGGCTGATGAGTCACTGCAGGGAAAAAAATTCTTCTCCCTTTTCTTCAATACTCTGAAAATGAAGCTAAGTTTGAAGTTGGCAAGTGGTTTCAGTTTGAAGCCCGGGTTGATTATATGCTAGGCCCAATGTTTCTAAACTTTCTCCTCTGCTGTTACTTAGTTTCATGAAAAGAGTGGTCAGTCTGAAGTATTTGCCTTGAGGAGAAGCACCCCCCTCATCAGCTGAAAAGAGCCATGTTGGTGGGGAGAGTACATTTTGTTGTGATGCGACTGCAATGCTTGCATTGCATAGTCGTTTGTGAATCAGCTATGTGCAATTCCCACCAAAGGAGCCTCTGTTGCTAGGAAAATTGCGCCCTCTCTTGGTGCTGCTTGCAGCCCATAGTGCATGACTAAGGACGAAATCTGTAGAAATTGAGACTAGGCACAAAGTATCTCTTTTGACTTTGTTCAATAAGTGCGTACTGCTATTCTTTCCTCCATGGTTGAACTTGTTTCGTGCAGAGTCCATTTTCTGGAATTGCATGTGCCGTTGTTTTCACCAGTGAGCTGAAGTTTTGGGGATTCTCCTACATATGTGTAGCCCGCGCGGTACGCTGAAGTGCGCCCTCAGGGAATGATGAAATCACCGTGGAGAGCTCCATGTTTTTGCTCATGTTTGGCTAAATTTCCCCAGACAAGAAACAAGATTCCTGTTAAAAGTCAATTCATGACCCCGGTTGATTGAAAATCATAAGCCTGTGGCTCTCAGAAATACCTCATTGTTTTGTGAGTTAACATGGTTGGCTTGAACTGTACTCTGCTGGGAGAGCAACCAGATCGCTTAGTGTTTGGCTGGACCGCTGGATCTACGCCGTATGCAGAGTGGATCAAGTCACTGGTGATTGGCCATCTTGTAAACTTGTATGTTACCTCTTCATGAGGACAGGAATTGTTCTGTTTGTATGATGTGAAACTCCATCACTGGACTTTCTTCCAGTCTCCAAGCAGAAGCTGTGGTAGCGGGACTGTTTGCTGTGAAACTGTAATAGGCTTGGGCCTATTGAACCAGTATGATTGTCGTTGAGACTTCAAAAAAAGTGAACTGAACAAGCAATGTGTAGTCTCGCCACGAGTAGAGATTTGGGACTTGATTGTACCAAGTGAAATCAAGCACTCATATTCTTGAATATAAGGGACCCTAAAGCTTTTTGTAGACTACCTGTATACCGGTATTATTGGATTTGTGAAAGATAAAGCATTGTTTTTTTCTTGATGTCAGATTGTTAACATAAATAAGTACGTACGCCTATGTGTAAGTTTTTCGCTATCCTCATTGATGTTCTAGATTTTGATAGGGATTTTCCCAGTGCAAGTTTGTATTGATTAAAGTTTTGCAGTTCAGCGTTTTAAAGTAAGTGTGATTTATCGATCTGTCTGATTCAAAGTGTGTTGACCCCCTCCCCATGTTGGCCATGAGGCTTACCTATGTACATGTACACCATATTTCACAGAGTCAAATACGTGAATGTGGCATTTTTTTTCGTTTTGTGCTTTTCTTTTTAAGGAGTTACAGGTGCTCAGGTTGAAGAGATATGGACACTGGATGATGAAGCTAGCCTGGCAAGACTCAAGTAAGTCAAGAAAATAGCGAATAGCCATCTTGCCTTCATGTGCATGTGTTGGGCACGATCGGTTGACCTGTTGCGCAGTCACACTGCATGATTGGTCGATACTGCTGGAAATCTCCAACTTACTTCGATTTTTCAAAGCAGTCTTCCACAACAGTCAATGAGAAAGAGCAGGCAGTCAGCTTGTGGCAAAATTTCCAACAAACTGTGTAGTAAGATGGACTGATCCTGCAAAGATGGCAAAAATCAAATGATTGGCCACATTGATTGATTGTGCCAAACAGGTGTATTTTTGTACTGCTGCTAGATATGCTTGGGAGGGTGCCGTTTGACATCGGCAGTACATATTTGAGCCAGTCACATTGCTTGTAAAATGCTTACGGGCCATGGCTCACTGAATTTGGTCAGGTTACTCAAAAATCTTTTAAAATCCTTATTCATAAATACCAGAGACAATTTAAGCATTCCTATTCACTGTATAAAATCGTCGATGAAGCATCGCCTGGCAACGTGTGGGTATCATCTCACACAGTACGGATCATGCACATGCCAATCTCTGCCTGAGGAGATTGTGTAGGACTACTTGTGAAAGGAAAGAGGTAAAACTGTTCAACAAAAGTATTGGAAATTATCATTTTTAAACTTGTTTTGACTTTCTGACTTCAGAGTTTTTTATGAATGGATATAACTATGTGCTTAAATGGACGATTGGTTCCGGAGAATGGACACCTATCATGTTCCCCACCTTCAGTTCAGGCATCAGTAGTGTACATTACTGGCCACACACATATTTACATGTGTTAAAGATACGTAACCATTCATTATGCATGTTTTCCTACTTCATTTGCTGTACCCTTCTTTTCAGAGTGCAACTATTTCACAGATCAGCTTATTTGAGTGTTTTAACTTCTCAGATCTGTCATATAAAAAGGGCTACCAGACCTGTCTCAAGTGGGAAAAAAAATGGCTGAAATTCTGAGCAAGAGGAGATGCCCTCACTAGTCCACAAAGGGTGCAACAGATGCCTAGACACCCTTGGGGCTGAAATCCTAGCTAGTCTGTTAGATGATAATCCTTCATTTATTGGTGATCCATTCGCAGACCAGTGCATGGGCTGATTTTCCTGTTCAAATGGCAAGCTGGGGAAGAACCTTCGGGAGCCGTTGTGCAGGATAGCCGATTGGAGAAAATATTCTTTGCCAAACAGGTGACTGGCATTTTCTTTCTTTTGTTTGTTGAGCGGTGTGGTGTGGATCTGGTGTGGATCTGTCTGATGAGTCACATATGGTTTCTTTTTTGCTCAGTCATCCACTGATTGCACATTGCAGCGTTCGTGACATCAATTGATGATGCAGACTCGCCAAACCAGTTGCGCCAGTGCACGTCAGCTCAGTGGACTAATTATGCAAGTTCACCCATTGGGGAGTTGTTTCCCATCCCTGTGCAATATGTGAATGGTAAATGGTGAACCTGCTGCTCTGAAACCTGGTAACGCACCGTTGACTGATCCCACAGACCTACCATAACTACCACACGATTGACCAATAGTTACCTGAGTGATGGATTCATTGGATTGCTTGTGACCTCTGTCAGTTTGACCAGTAGTGCCATGTGATTGGCCAACAGTGCAGCATGATCACTGCAGCAGATCTACCTCCTGTGCCCGACATCAGCCAATTCAGGAATACTTGTCTATGTACCGCTTCTGTGGTCTAATCTGTAAAAGTTATTGACCACTCCTGTTTCAGTTGGTCACAGTGGCTAATCAAGTATTGGGGTATATCAGTTGAATCCGTTGGTTTTTATTTATGTCCAGGTCATAACGAATGCTTGCGCCACCCAAGCCATCCTGAGCGTTCTTCTGAATTGCCAGCATGAGGACATTGACCTTGGCAAGAAGCTCAGCGAGTTTAAGGAGTTTACCAGCAGCTTCGACCCCACCGTGAGTCATTTTTCTCAAGTGCCAAGCCTATCGTGTCCCTAGCGATTGACGTGTCCTTTGACATGACACCAGCAACGTGGAACATCAAATTATATTATTTGGTTGGGCTGGGGAAGGTTTTTGTTGACAAAAGAGCATGTGCCAGCTTGATGTCATGTGACACAGGTGATGCATCTTTTGGCTCTGTTTTTCTGGCAAAACAGCCAGCATTGACCTGCCTGTCTCACTTTGATCACCATTCCCCACCAAAAATGATGTTATATATTATATTTGATGCTGCGTATGTCCATTTATAAACGTACAGTTGGTGTGCTGTTGCATCCAAGAAGCCTGTCATTTGACTAGAAGACATGACTTTACACTTACGAGTGATTTGTTTACAGTGTACAAAAGTCTTACGTTCTTTCTCTCTTTGTTCTTTTGACATTGAGCTGTGTTTTTAATGTCCGTTCTTGTACAGATGAAAGGGCTTAGCATCAGTAACTCTGAAGTCATCAGACAAGTGCACAACGGCTTCTCGAGGTAAATATTGTTATAGCCGCGGCCATCCTAAGACAAAACACTAGCCATTCACTTGACCATTTCTGAGTAACAAGGGGAACAATGAAAAATTTGGAATGCTTCTGTTGCCTTGTGTTGGGCTGACAGGACCTTGTGGTGGTCTTAAGGGGTCTTGTCTTGAACACTCAGCTATGTCTAAGCTTAGAAAGTTCCAAGGTGGATGATAGCTTTTGGTTGCAGCCATGATTGTACCGGAATGCTTTTATCACACCGCGCAAAGTTTCAAATTGTATTTCAAGAGATATTTCTCCTTCCATTTGGTCTATTTTCATTTGGTTTAACCGACTGTTTCTGTGGAATGTTTCCCTTTGGAAGAGACATTTCTGGAGCAGTACCAATGCTTAAAGTGCCGCATCATTATTACCCCTGCTCATCTTGCCCATCTGATCTCATCTCTCTTGACTGTTCCTTATTTTGAACATTTTTTGTTCCGATATTGGAAGTGCTGCCTTAAGCATCTTGCTTGAATTACAAGTGCTTTGTTCACACCAAGTAATTTTTCAAGTCTGATAGCTTCAGTTCCTTCTCAGTAACTGAACTCCCGTAATGAAATGTTCCCAGACAGCAGATGTTTGAGTTTGATTCTTCCCTTGCCAACAAAGATGAGGATGCCTACCATTTTGTCGGTTACATCCCAATCAGCGGCAGGTTATATGAACTGGACGGGTTGAAGGAGGGACCCGTCGATCTAGGTGAGCTCAGGGACAGGACTTTTATTTACAGTTCATAGATACCTACTCTAATAAATGGACGTTCAAGACCAGCCAAGCTCGTAGTTGTGAAGGAGAGAGGGCACTTTTCCACTTAGCAACATTCAATTAGGCCTGACATACATTACAGGTACTGATTGCTTGCGTGTGGCAATGATTGTGCGTTATTGCCGCGAAATCAAATGCAGTAACATTCAAATGTCAGCACAGCACTTTTCCGTTTCACCCCTTGAGAGACACTTGTGGTTTGAAGGTACTTCATTGGACACAAAGGGAAAAATTACTGCTTATCAGGGCAGACGAAGGTGGCAAGTTATTGTAACTGGACTGAATTCCTCTTTGAAGTATTAACTACTCCCTGCCGGGCATTTGGGATCCGGACACATATGCTTTATATGCGTGGCAGGGTCTCCGAACTCGGACAAAGGGAACAGGGCCTTGTAACAAAAGACCGTACTGGAACAAAAGACCAGGCTGCTAGGCATTACCAACATTTTTTCACTCTCAAAAGTGGAGATAATCCAGCCTTGTTTTGAAACGGTATACCACGGTTTGGGGCATTTAGAGCTAGCAGATTACCACGGGGACAAAAGCACTCCACCACCGCAGCGATGAGCCACATGCTAATCTGGCCCCTATTGAAAAGAGGTCAGCAGCACACTGAGCCAGGTTCGTGAACAAAAGAAAGTTATGTAACACTGCACAATCTGGGCTCTTTTTAAAAGGCTGCAGGCCTGGCTGAAATACTCGGGCATCAATAGATTTTGTTGGGCAAGAAGGGCCACCAGACAGTCCTTCACGCATTTGTAAGTGTCCAGTAAATGAAGATAGGAATTTTTAAAGAATTTTGAAAACAGAAAAAAAATGATAAATATCCCGGCCCAGCATCATCAGCATTAATAAATGCCCTGGCAGGAAGTGGTTAACAGTGCCTCACCAAACATGTGAAATCTCATGAAACAGCTTTGGCTGTTCATGAGATTTCTCGCTCCAGGGTTTTCGAGTCACTCCAACAACAGTGGCCAATTGACAGTTATTTTGTATTTTACAGACAATTATGTCTCACAATCTATTGATGTAGCCCTAGCAGAAAGGGAACAGACCAGTACCACCACCAGTACATCAAAATACACTGTACTTTTCTCATCTTTAATTGGTTTTTATTGTTTTCTGAAGGAAAGTGTGATCCCGATGACTGGCTTAAGACTGTCAAACCAGCCATTGAACAAAGAATAAAAAAGTGAGTGCCTCTTTAAAATGTTCGTAATTCCGCGGTGTCTGTTGGAAGTACTTTGTGGATTGAAGGCCAGGTACAATGACTCATGTTCCTGAGCAAGATACTTGACTGCAGTTGCCTCTAGCTGGTATAAAAAGTAATATGCATTGACGAAACTGGTAATTTAGTTCATTCTGACTTGAGCATTGGAAGCTGCCACTTGTAGAATGCATTTAATAGAGTGGTGGCGACATTTAAGTGCCCGATGATTGTACATGAACTCACAGTTTACCAAAATCTTTGTCCTTGGGCAGGTTACTCGACTTTATTTTGAATAATTGACCCAATTCATGTAAATAGTACAGGTGGTAGCTAGAGAATACTGAAAGTGAACTGAGAGTGAACTGAAAGTTTACATAAGGGGGGGTTTCTTCGTTGTTACCGCTGTGGCGTCTGTGCTGTTGTTCTTAAAGATACAGTGCTGGGGAGATCCACTTCAATCTCATGGCGATTATCTCCGACCGGCGGATGATATTTCAGCGCAAGTACGACAAGATGAAAGCGCAACTGGACGCACTGGAGACGCAGGTGAATAAAAAATCCACGCTGCTGCCTTGTTCTAATGATGCTGCGATCCTTCTGTCTGGTATCTTGTCAATTTGTAAGACTTTCATGGCTCCCCAAATGTCTGCAGTGGTGTGGAGTGTTGCAGTTGCGGGGCCCCAGGTGGCAAATTTGTAGCAGCTGAAGTTTTCAGATTTATAAGTGCACGTTTTAGCAGCTTCTAACTTTTTCAGTGCACTGCTGAGTACAAACTTTTCTCTCACCAGTTGTTAAGGATTATGGCTGCATTTTGTAAGCATTTCAATGACAGTAATGGTTGACAGGTGTAACCCTGCTGCCATTGGTTACATCATTTTAACATTCCACTGAGTAAAGCGACCATCTTCACTTTTAATGCCTCTGTCCACACAAGCACTCAATCCCTACATCTGTTCAGTGTTGAGCATCAACATATCGAGCATTACATCCCTCTCTAAGCGGGTTATCTGTTGAAACGGTATGCTGTCATGAGTAAAAAAGTAAGCAACTTACTGGTGTGCTGTGTGTTACCTCAAGGGTGAGGTCATGGAAACTGACCAGTCAGCCAGCAAGCCGCAGACGGCTGCCAGCATCCAATCAGAGCTCGGCAGATTGACCATGCTTCTGGAGGAGGAAGACAAGAAAGCCAAAAGATTCAAGGTAAGCCGGTGAGGAAGAGGAAGGTTGAAGCGGCTGTTGAATGCCGCTGACTCCAAGTGTCCAGTGCCCAAACGCACGCCCTGGGGGTTTGCTCTCATTCAAATGAAATTAATCACCCACAGATTCTGTGTTTTGATTGGCCAAGAACTAGTCACATGGCATTTGGTATATTTGCTGTCTTGCTGTGCACAGTCAAATGAACTATATCTGTAGCAACCAAAGTCTCATTTCCATGGCAACCAATGTTGCATACTGGTGTGCAAATTGTATGGATTCCCAAGTGGTGGCGCTAAAGAGGTGGGTTCAAACGTTCCCTGAAAAAGTAGTTTGGCTAAAATACATCGTTATATGGGGCTCACTGATGCAAGATGGTGGAAGAAATTTGCATCAACATGAACTAGACACGTATCAAGGCATTGCACAGTTGTAATGTATTATCCTCAAAATGTTTGATAGGTTACTGTGCTGTCAATAAAACCCTGAAATTCTAAGGTTCTTTTGTTATTTAAAGTTTGGACAGAGGTGTGACTGTGTTATGAAACCCATGGACTGGCATACTTCAGTCACTTGTGCACATCTATACACCCTTTCAGGGGCCTGTATGTGAGTAGAATAGACTTTATTCATGGGGCCGGCTATATTGAAATTGAAAGGGAGGTTTGGAACGCACAGAAAGTATAAAACAGTCTGGTACCATCGACAGTTTTCAATTTCTAAAGCAGATTCGGCTTCCAAATGAACATTATCGGGACCCACTCCTGGTCACTCAGTCCCTATGAAAATGTTTTCGAATCCTTGTCCTTGATAATAGTTGAGTAACACAGCAGCGCTGTTCTTGAGCAGGCTGTTACGAACAGGCATGTGCATGTCGCATCGAGACAAAGCAATGCAAAATGGCTGACAGATCTCGGACTTTGCACTTATTGTAGTGGACCAGCCCTACGTCAGTTGGATGGTGGAAGGAGGAACGGTCACTCTCAACCAAGAAACAGATATAGGCCTACACAATGACATATGATCTATCTCCCAAACCATGATTTATTCTCAAATGAAAGTAAGTGGAAAGTTTGCAGGATGACACAGTAAGAGATGACAGTGTGACTAATGTAAAAAATCACATGGAAGCAAGGTCAGTTGGACACTGCACAACAGTACAATACACGATTCACTATATCAACAGTTGTCACATTGTGCCCCGAAAATCACACATTAACTCTGACAAAACATCATACAAAATACACCTACAACAATAAATTACTGACGGATACCCTTCCCCATGACTTACATTAAGAGCATGGCCGGAGTCATGCTCCCTACAAAATCGAAGGAAATTACAGAGAGAATTTGATATTGCCCTACACTATTCAAAGCCTACAGAAAGAGACCATGTTGACACTGCATGCACGGGAAGCGTCAAAAGTAAAAAGTTTATGTTAAATACCTCCGTGACACGCATGTGTGAAATGAAGTATTAGGAGAATAAGGACACCCTTACTCAGGCACGTTTACTTCAGGTCGATTCAGAAGATTAATGTGAAACAGATCAAAGTATGGCCATCATAGAAGCCCCTCTTTCCGGGGAGAAGAGAGCGAGATTTCATGGGTTTACCAAAAAAAAGGTAATTCCAGCCGTGCAAGGAGTCAGAATTCAGATCTCATTTGCGTCTGTCCACCAGGATGTTTGAATGTATTCTGCAGAGTTCACCATTTTGTTCTTGCTGCACCTCACTCTACTACCTTCCAATAACTACAGAGTGAAAAAATCGATCCGCAAACACCCTCTCGGGTCAGTTCGTCACGTTTGAGACCACTGTTCTTGTGTTAAGTCAAGAAGAGGAATTCAAAAATGCTCAGGGTGTGTGCTAGTGACCTGACAGGCCATGTCTGTGTGCTTACGAGGTAAACAGATAGGGGTCATTGCTAGGTGACAAATATATTAACCTCTCTTCTTCCTGCACCACGGCTATATTGCAGATGATAGTGACCAGGGCCGAGTTTTGTACATGTAAATCTGCTAAGCAAAGAAAATGGTTGCTTAGCAGTACCTTACTGGCCAAACTGCCGTGCTCTGTATTTGTCTTGCACCTGGTTCCTAGCTGATTCTGTTGCTTAGCACATAAAATTGCTAGACAATGTTGACTGTTCAACAGATCTGTGAAATTTGGCCCGGCAGTGATGACCACGTGACACAATATCAGCAGAGTAGCAGCCAATCATAGTACGCCGGTCTGCTCTTTTACCTTCAAATTCTGTCTCTATTCTCCATTTTGTCTCCTTTCTGTACAAGAACACATCGTGTCTGTTAATGTGCCATTGCAGAAGAGGTGTAAATCAAATGTTTGCAAGTCAGTGGCACTTTTGACAGTCTAATGTTAAACCACCAACTAATATTCAAGTGAACGGAATAATGGCACTGGCGTTCTTGTCCATCCTTTGGCATAAATGTTGCATTAATTCCATGGTCTGACCTGACTTGTGATGTGACTATTGATTGACCTGTGTGACTGAGTGAATTAAAGCTCTAGTGTTGTGCATCTGTCAGTGTCACCAAATGGATCAATAGAGGGCGACAAACTTAAATCCTGGAAGTTCCACAGGAACTCATTTGATAAATGTATGTGTACATGATTTAAGTTACTGATTGGTTGGTTCTTGAGAAGTTAGACTTGAAATTAAATCTGAATAAAAAGAACAATAGATTAATTTAATAGTAATTCATCATACCGGGTAACTGTTCAAAGTTGCAGGAAAGTCTCAAGTTTATATGGAACCAGTGGTGTAGTCGAGTGCCTCACAGGTCCTTAAACAAGTCATCCAGTTGCAAGCCAAGTCATAAACCATTGAAATGAACTGGTGCAAAAGCATTCCTCTGTTGTTGTTCACCCTGCTACTTATGAAAGGACTTGTGAAAGCGACTTACGAAACGACTTGTGATGGACTCAACTTCAACACAGCACTGAACACTGGGCATGTTAAATGCAACTTTTCTGTCGTTTTGTAAAAAAAACAAACAGGTGGAAAATATCAGACGAAAACACAACTACCTTCCGATGATCATGGAGTTGTTAAAAGTTCTGGCCAGTAAAGGAGAATTGCTACCACTCGTTCAGAAGGTGAGTGGGAGTTGTTTTTGAACTTTTTCAACCACTAGTTCAGGATACGAGTACACTGTATATTCTTAAAGGGTGCCATGTGACAAATGTCCCTCAAATGAAACTGTCACTGCTTTTTCATTCATGGAAATAAACCATTTGCGAGTTAAATTTGAATAAAATCTGATACACCGAGTTCTTCAAATTCACGAGAACATAACAACTTGAATTCTCAATACTAAAACCACTGTTGCTATACCTCGTGATTCAAGGCAAGCTTTTGCTTAGTTACATAAGAGATGCCTTGCAACAATACACTGTTTTCAATGGATAAGAACGGCACAAAGGAACCAGTCCATTCCAGAGATGGTGGTCGCTATGCAAAAGCTTGCCCTAAATCACGAGGTATAGCAACAGTGTCTTTAGTCTGGGGAATTTAAATTGTTACGTTTCTGTGCAACCGGATAACACAGTGTACCAGATTTTATTCAAATTTAACTCGCAAGTGACTTATTGTTTCACCTCCCTCATTGGTTAATTGTATGGAAACATGCACATCTTGAAACATTAAGAAGTTTCCGTGCTCCAAGAGACAACTATGGGCGCTGTTGCATTGATTTCATTTTGGAAAGATAATGTTGAGTTTATGGATTTTCTGTATAAATCATTCACCCCAAAGTTGCTCATTTGAAACATCTGGTGGAAATGATTGCTGATTGGCATTTCCATCAGAATGCTGTCTCAGATCAGTCTATGTGCTATTAAGTGGACCGTTCCCATGATTTGGAAATGTTTCAATGGGACATTTTTAGTAGAAAGGTCCAACAGAGCACGAACATTCGCAACATTTGACACGCTTACTGTTGTAATTTCATTTCCTGACATAAGGGTACAATCCACTTCGGAGGCTTGGGAACACTTCCAAGGACATGACCAAAAAAATCTCTGTCTGGTATTTAAATTGAAAAAATTTTCTCACAGGTGACTATTAGACTAGCTAGGAATGTGTAAAGATGTGATTGGAAAAGTATGTTCAAAGCCTGGTGGTTGATGACTGGTGCTGATTGTGGGCCAAATTGAGCTTTAAAACCCCCTGATGTTTGAAGAGAAGAATGGAATGAATAGAACGGGAATGCAACTTTACTTCGGATGGCACGTTGCACTCATGCCATTAAAAACTGGGAAATATTGTACAAAGTCAGTTTCCTGGTTTTTTTTTTGTGGAAGTTCAAGTTGCATACCTGATAGAGAAGTGCGCGATGGTTTTGGCTATACATGTATTGAGAGCGATTTCAAGTTTGGGCTTGGCACTAAGGGCATGTCGACATGGGTGGTGTATCTCTTTTGCACAGTTGCACCTCCAGGATTTGTCGGGGGGGGGGACTCAGACTGGAAGTCCCTCCCCTAAAAAGGATAGCTCATGATGCTCAAGCCCCTCCCCTGTTGTGCCATAGAAGACTGAAATGTTTGGCTAAATGAGGGACAGTAGTTTCAGATATATGTGTACAGTATATTCAATTGTATCTTTATTTTTCAGATTTTTTCCAACAAATTATAAACTTCTTTGGGGGACTCTGGGCCCCCGAGTGGCCCCCCCCCCTGCACCACTGCTTTTACAAAAGGTTTACGTGGCAGAGAGTCCATCGGCATCAGTTAGCAAAAGAAAGAAAAGCCAAAGAGCAAAGTGTTTGCTGTCTGGTCTTTATGTAACAGAGTATTTAAAGATTATTTCTTTACCCATTGTCCCACCGATATCTTTCAATAAATAAAGTGTACACATGAAACTGGGTAAAGCTTATCTGAAGTCAGTATTAACTGATTTTGTGGGCTGTGCTTGTGGCTGACTGTTGGACCCATCCTTGATTTTATTTGTTCAAGGGAAAAAAAAAGTTGCCACAAAATCAAACATCTGGTGACATTGAACTCTTCACCTTTTGATCAAGGGATAAAGGGACGACCATCTGTTGTCAAAGTTAATGAAGTTTCAGGAAAAATTGGTGTGTTTGTGGTGTACGTTCACAGATAGCACTGGAATGGGGTACCTTGGAAATATTTCATTTTGCACCCTGTGCACCTGTCCCCAGGATAGTCAGTGTTTGCAAGTACATAATTTACAAATCTTCATTGATTACACAATTCTTCAACACTGGTATGTACATGTATTATGTTTAGAGACTGCTGCAGGGTATCATTTTCATAAACTTTGCCGGGATTACACAGTCAGTTTTTAAAATTGCCTGGGGAAACAAAGACGACAGACGTTATAGTCCTAGATGAAACCCTGCTCTTTAATGACCCCCCCCAAAAAACCACCTGCTTGTTTAAAGGAATGCATAAGTTTGCACAGTCAATTCTGTCCTACTGAAAATGCCTCTCAACAAACCATGGAAACCATGAATGGCAATACAGAACTCACTGCTGGTTGCATATCCACTTGTATATTCCATGTGATGAATGACAGTGCTTAATTCACCATACCCAAACGAACATTTCTTAGACGGTTATTTTCCTGCTGTAACATGCTAAGCTTCTCTTCCTGTGGCCCCAGTGTTCTGACAGAACGCAAGGCTTGAGGTGTCCTTCTCCTAAATGTACATAAAGGTGCAATCTGCTCCATCTTTCTATGCAGCTTGGGGTTTTTTTTTTCATTCAAAACGTCACTCTCCACAGAAGCTTGCTAAAGCCTTTCGCAGAACGTGATAATTTGCTATTGTAAACTGTACTTGTTAAATACGCAGGGTTTTACAATCTGGGGTTAAAATATCCCTCTGTCCACTGAAACTGATGCCCTTTGGTGCTACATGTGTATCAGCTTCCATCTTTCCATTGAAAACATTGTGTTTGAAGGAAATGATACAGATTGAACATATCCCATCATTTAAATGAACATGATTAAGAACCAAATGCTCATTGATTCGTTCATCATCACATGCCAGGTGCTATTTTTGCACTCATACGGGAGTATACTAAACTGTTCCCCAGAAACAGTTCCATGGAATTGTTGCTAGGGTGAAGTTTAGATAGGGCCAGTATCTGTCCTCTGGTCATGTACCCTGCTACCTACATGCTATTGTCACAGAATGACCGTATTGTCTTCCCAACCCTACTCTTATCATTTTTTTAAAAAAGCAATTCAGTTTTAGCAGAAGGCTATTAAAACAACAACTTTATGAGGTGGTTTTTTTGGTAGAATGATTAGTAATGCCCACAGCCATGTTGACTTCAAAAGTGTGGGACCTAAAGGGGTATGTGGAAAGGGGTTTGAGAAGGAAGTTTTAGAAATAAGTTTCCCAACTTATTGGGTAGCAGGTTGGCGCACTGTTACCTTTCTCACCTTCAATCTCTGGGACCCGAGGTCTAGGTGGGCATGCTGATTGGGTTTTCAGTCCCAACCTGATTCCGTTAGGTTCCCCCCGTCACATATGTCTGGTTGTTTTGCCATCTTGTCATTTGCAATCATCCTGTAGGTGGCACTTGTGCCGTTGAATAAACATGAGATGAATAATTCTGAGGCATTTATCTTTCTTTTCCTACCACCCGCAGGCCCAAGAGAAAGCTGCAGCTCAGGCCACGGAGACGGAAAAAGACAAGAAGGAAGCGGAGCCTTCAAAGTGAGAGCATCCTTCACACCTTATTCATACACCCCTCTCCTTGTTTTTCTTATCAAACTACCACTTCAGACAAGGTTCAGATAATCATGTCGATCTACAAGGACGTTTCTCTGTTTGAATTTGTCATTCTAGCCTTGAATAGCCTATCATTGTTCTGGAATAGCAGGATATTTTGCGAGAGAGCAATGTTTATACAGGATTAGCACTGATTGTTTCCATGGCAACAACCCTGGGGCGTCCACTGGAATACAGTCAAGTTTCTATCCACAAAAAGGTCCTGTGACTTCTACATATCAGGTAGATCCAACCCCAGCCAACAGCCAGACTAAGTGGCAGTTACAAAACTATCAAGCCTGACTTTCAAACCAACATTCTTGATTATTTTTGCCTTTACTCAAACTCTAAAGCATCTGCGTTAGGGGTTAATTTTTTTCCCCTGGTGCAGTCACGATGTCTGTGACCTTTCTGGAGTCGGCTCTTCCTCTCGTTTATTTTCAATACATATCTGTCTGGCACTCCAATACATGTTTGAGGTGAGCAAGGAGGATTTCCTGCAAGAAGTGTGCATTTGGGTTATCACTTATGTTTTCAGTTATACAATTGGGGATCCAGCATTTACAAAAATGGGGGTGGGAAGCACTCAGCAATTTTGAAAGTAGGAGCCCCAAGTAGGGGTGAAACCGAA
This sequence comes from Acanthaster planci, assembly GCF_054643075.1. NCBI lineage: Eukaryota > Metazoa > Echinodermata > Asteroidea > Valvatida > Acanthasteridae > Acanthaster > Acanthaster planci. The sequence continues at coordinate 12,371,478 of NC_141787.1, read as the reverse complement.
CTTATAAGTGGATGTACTTTTTTAATGAGAATTTCTGTCCTTAAAGTTATTAGATAGCCAGGGAAGGGCAAAAGAAGAAAAAAGAAACAATGGAAAGATATCACTACCAAAAAAAGTGAAAAAACAATTTAATGGGGAGTGGGGTGTATGTCAGGTGTGACACACCCCCCCGTCTGTTAATGAGCTCACTGACTGCAGTCCCAATTCATCCTCTACAGTGTCCCTCACTATAGAAGTCAATGTGTCATATACATTGAAGAGCTGTTAAGGTGATTTTCCGTTTTGACATCAGAGCCATCGGCTCATCCTTTCTGTCTGATGTAATTGATCGAAAGGCAATCCCAGTGCCAGCCAATGTTTCGCAATCAATGTCCTGGCACTGGGCCAGGATGTGCTCAGAACGAGGGCGGGTTGTGTAAGGCATGCTCCAGTCCACTCCACCTTTAACAGAAACACCCCCTGATTGGATGAAAAGAGCCATGTTTGTGGGGAGTGTCCAATTTGTTGGTAGCCATGCGACTACAACGTTTGCATTTTCATAGTCCTTTGTGATGAAGTGATTTGCTTGCCATGAAATAAGGTATTTGGTGGCCTGTCGTGTCAAGATTGGCAAGGCCTTCTGCGTAATATCTCTATTAGAAATACAGATATTACTATTTCACGATTTAATGTTGACTTTGTGCATCTTGAAATAGAATTAGAAATACAGTGTATCTCGATTTTGGGATTAAATGTCAACTTTGCACGCCATTAAAAACACTGTTGATGCGCCTTTGATCCAGAATGTACGTCAGTGGGAACGGCATTTCGCCATGCTGACCCTTGACCCGTTCGCCAGATCCAAGTACCTTAAGTGTTAATCGCACATAACTGTTTTGACAACTAAATCTTGCAACTGTGCTGGTCACAACTTTGGATAATCATTCAAAGATTTATTTCAGTTCTTTGACTTGCATTGGGCTAATTCACAGCATACATCGATTACATGTATTGGCCATTGTCCAAATGACGTAGCTTGTAAAAAGCAGCACATAATTTCAGATGCTAACCAACGAGCCAGAAAAACGCCTGTAGAGCCTAGGGGGATTAATTGGGGGGAGGGGTGTCACAGGTATTACGGGATCTGGAGGTGTCAGACACAACCTGAGCTCCCCTGGGCTTGAGAAAGCAGTGCACCTGTCATTAAATAGATCTGGCACTAAACATTGCTTCTAAGACACCCCCTTTCAATGTCAGTGCTGTCTTCATTTGCTGTGTGCGTTTATTTTCGGAGCAAATGCATAGTGGAAAGCCTTACCAATTCATTTTTTGACGTTTTGTCTAAGGGGATGCTTCTCCCCTACCTTATCGTGACGCCCATGGTCCTGATATTTTACAGCTTCAGAATTATCAGTTTTTGTTTGCTTTTCGACTTGGCGATTTTGTGTCATTGATCGTGGCGTGCCTATTAATCAACAGCTTGAATTAATCGGTTTACAGAAGTTGGCAGCCGGTTTTACAGACGTTGTTAGATATTTGTGTTTGTTGTGGGTTTTCATTTTAATTCACCCGTGGCCTGTTGTACAGGTTGTTCTGTTTATTCCTTGTTTGTTCAAGCGTTTGTAAGCAAGTGAAGAATTCTTCAGCCTGATTATTGTGCCACATGTCAACAACTGTACCTAATGTGGAAATAAAAAGCAACACGATTTCTGCCACAGAAACCAACAAGAAAGAATGAATCCTAACATATTAAACTTGTATAACGTCAGTATTTATGTTGCTACAGTAGGACTGGTAGTTTCCCATACATCTCTTTGGATCGACCCATGGAAGAAAATTTATGTTCTTTCTTCAACCTATAAACATGTGCCTGTATTGCTCAAAGGCGTAAATAAAATAATTGTATTTCAGTGTTGAATAACAGTCATGTCTGGTGGCTAATTTATCAATAAAAACAGCTGCTGATTTCCTGTTGAGTCGCGCATACAGGCGTAGAAGGTCACGGCCTGTGTGACGGATTCATTTCCGCAGCAGACCTCGCGTCCTAAATTACGCGAGTGCTTCTCGGAAATTTCGTAACAAGCCAATTTCGGAAGCCGGATTCCAAATTTCATGTTGAATTCCGTACACTGGCAACAATTGTATAATGTTCTAGGGTCAAAGGCAAGTGAGCACCATGCATGCCGTGATTGTCAAAGCTGACCGTGCAGAGACTTGGAGATTTCCTCCTTGTGAAACCATTCTCTACAAAACTCTCTGGACTCCATACATACTTGTTCAAAACACCAAAGTTGAAAAAGACCTTCCATTCGTCTTGCACTGTTCGTTTTCTACTGAATTCTTTGAAGTAGACCATTGGACAAGTCTTGGGCGTCGTAACCACGTAGACTGCCCATGTAGCTATCAGAACTATATGCACGGAGCCAACAGTATGGGCAAAGCTTGCTGCAGTTTGATATACATGTACAATGTATAGCTCTATTGTTTTGGCTCAACCAGTTAAATTAAGGCCCGAGTGAATTGAAATTCGTGGTTACGTGTCATAATATCATGCTCTTCGATCACCATGAAGCAGCCGCGGAAATACTTTTAAGAAAGACCGTACATTATTATCAAAACGGATTCGAAACTCAGAAAATCTCTGCCCTTGAAGTTTTGCGCAGACTTAAATCCAAGGCGGGAATTGGACAGTTTTATTCACTCGCCAAGCGCCACATGCAATCGTTCCAGTTGCTGGGTCTTCATGTATAGTATAAAGTTAATCCGATTTGCGCCATAACTGCGGTTACACCGCATTACACGCACATTCTTCAGCTTGACGCGCGCGTGCACTTGGCAAATCAAGGCACCTTATTGGTCGAAGAGGCGTGTAACGCGCGCGTACCACCTGTCCACGAGCATTGCACCACCAGAATAATGGCTTCTACTTCCGGTTGTCGAATTATACTTTACGTTATTATTGACACTATTCTCTGTGCGGTCAGAGAGTAACGCGAAAACCACAGGCTTAAGCCACCTGTCCATATGTGCGCAAACACTTGCATATCCGTCAAAATCGCTCCTGTTGCGAACGCAACGCACACGTGTTATGTTAATGGTCAGTTTTTGTGTCCGTGAAAGTTTAACGCATGAACGCATTGTGTACGCAACACACTCAAAAATGTACGTATGGAACTGTCTTAATTGGGATTCGAACTTACGACTTCCTGTTTACTAATAGAGGTCGACGTATTAACCTCTCGACCAAACTGGGAATCAAAGGGATTATGCGTATGAAAGGTGAAATCTTGGTGTGAAATTAACAATCAATCAGTTGTGATAACGGCGTGTAACATCTTCGAGTCCCTTGTGCGTTTGTGTGATCTGTCATTTCGTGAGGTCGAAAAGAGGGTGCAGTAAATGTCGTAGTATAATGGTTCGCACTCCTTGATTTTTGGCGCTGAAAACACTACTGTTTAACGACTTGTTCTCAAGTCTAGTTGTTACAACGTACTGCATAGAAAGATCCCGGATGCGTGGCAATGTTACGAAATTTGACTCTATCTTGATGACCCGCTGACATGACCGCGGTGAAAAGTAGTACCAATTGATTTACTGATTGCTTTCTGTCGAAGGAAGGGCGAAGGACTCCATGCTGCCACCTTGGTTCATCCTGTATCTTCACACGGCCTGATATGGCGTTCAACGATATCCAGTCGGACCACTTTTGGATCATACCGCCGGGCGGAGTAACCGAGGGCCTACCGGAACCCCCCGAAAATTGAGAGACACTTGGGCTCCAGCCTTTCGTGGGCACTGACTAAAATTGCCGGTTTCGATTTCTGAAGTTAAAAGGTCTATGCTATGTCCCAAGTTACTTCCAATTTGTTTCGTTGTTTTAAAGGAATATCAGCGTCTTGTTTATTATGCTGAGTTTCTGTATCCAGCTGCCTAGTGCGTACCCAGCTTTTGTGTGTGTGTGGGGGGGCGTATTCTAAAAGGGAATGCAGCTTTCGGCTTATTCAACGTGATGTTGGAGAAAAAAGCCTTTCTTACGGTCCCAACATCCTTGCTTTTATTTGCTGGTGTTGTTTTCTAGGGTTTGGTGCTAATATTAATTTGATAGGCCAAAATAAATATACGGATTACTTTCCTTCCTACTCGTCTAATTGAAGTATTATGAAGATAGCCCCTCTCAGTTGTCCGAAAAGCCTGACAATTTTAGGAAGTGCTCTTTCTATACACATGAACTGAAACGGGTATGCCTGATGGTTTCATACACCGGGGAAGAGTATGAAGCTATCTCAGAAAGTGTGTCCGAGGAAAAATCATCGCTTAGACCACTGAAACCGGAACTCGCTGGCTTCGACGTCAGCAGGCCCCTCTCCCAAGGGAAGTACCGTTTGCTTGTCACAGAACCGGAGGTGAAGCAGATTTGAACCAGGAAGACAAAACTCCTGCTTTACCTTCCCTGAAAGATTTGTTTTGCGTCTGTTGCAGCCCATGGCCTGCTGTCGAAGCTGCATTAAGGACATGGCAGAAAAAATTCCCTTTTAGATTTAGTTAAAAGTTCGGGGCCTGTACGTACATTTATAAATGGTTATAAGATGCACAAACGAGATGTAGGTCGCAGGTACAAGATCGCGTCATAGGGACGAGATTAGTATCTCGTATGAAAAGTACGATGTATATACATGCATGTATGTCACGGTGCTCGATTGGTGCGACGTGTATCTCGTATCACATTTCTCGTAAACACGGCTTACATCTCGTATGTACGATTATTTTTTGAGTTGTAAGTGCGGCTTTTATCCCCTACGTACGACTTTTACGTCACACGTACGACTTACGGTTTTTAATTCAGAGCTCAGAGAAAAAGTTTTTCCATATGCCCCCTAAACTCAGCTTCGTATTTGCGTGTCGCAGTAGAAACCACTGTAATGCCATAGTGGCGCTCCGCCATATGCCACTTTGCACTGTTGCCTTGAAATTCGATCCAAATATTTTGAGTGACTTAGTTTAGTCTTTTTTCTTTCTAAATTATTCCCCCTTCTCGAGAAATTAAAAGATAGGAATTTTCTTCAGAGCACTGCACTTACGATCGCGTAGAACAGGCGGTAAGTACGACTTTTGTGTACGTGTTGTTTGTAATACGTGCAGCATGACAGTGGTTTGGTTACCCTGCGACTGTTTATATACTTGGACTCCGACTCCCACACATTGTATGTTAATCTCTGTGCACAGAGCTAGAGATAGGTTGTAACCCGGTGAAGAACTTTGAGTAAGGGATCTCCCCCAGATTGAATGATAGTTTGCTTCAGACCAAGTATCAACTTCAGTTGCACGTGGGAAGTTTGTTACGATCCCTAGACCACGCTCTGCTGGTGTATATATACGGACCACCCACTCAAGTGGCATAAATACAGATGATTCCGGGTTCATTTCCTGAGTCATATCTGGCGAGCTGAGAACAACAGAATGGTAATGTTCGTGTGCTTTCTGTGTACTCTACCGTAGCCTTCCTAGTTGCAGATATCCATTCGCTCTCTCATATCTTTGTCCCACAGATGCTAAGTGTAACGTGATGTAACCAAACAGTATGCAAGACGCAAAGAACTCACTGATTTCATGACTGAATCATTTGGAACTGTATTCCCACACCAAAAGACGAACTCGTACGAATGTGATCTCTGGAACAAGGAAAAACAAAACTTTGTTTAATGCATTCTTATACCTGCCTTTTTATATCGACTTCAATTCTGCAGAATGCTTATCAGATACCTGTGAACAGGTCAACTTCGACTCATTGATCAATAAATTATCCAGCATGCAAAATGCGCCACGCATGCAGTCGGCAATGTCCAGTGAACGTCGAACATTATGTGCCTTTTCTAAAATATCCCAAGCATAGGGCTTAATATGCATGAAATCAGAAAGTCGGATAACGTAGGCTTAGGTTGTTGTTAATATTGTTATATTAAAAAGGAGGTTGGTATAGGCCCATGTTTGTTTTTGGAAACTCGGAGCGAAAACCGAGTTAATTTTAGTTCGGGAATCTCAATCTTAGCGTAAAGAATGTAGTAAGTATAACGTTGATTTTTCAAGATGTACTTTGCGTGGGGGAGATGTGAAATTTAGTTACAGATTTTTCCCTTACGCTGACATATATTCACGAACACTGTATACCTAGTGCTTGTTCAGGAGCTTATGAAAAATATTCACAAGCTTACTCGGGTAAGCAGGAGGTCGTGGGTTCGAGTCCCACCCGAGTACGCTTGTGACTTTTTTTTCTCGAACAAGCACTGAGTTTACAGTGTTTATGAATATACGTCGGCGTAAGGGCAAAACCTGAAATTAAACGTGAGGATTATTTTCTTGTAAAATTATTATTAATCCGTTATGGCCGATTTTTCAATTCGAAGCCTCATCAGGAAGCTCGGAACTTGTATTAAACTAATAACGAAAGAAAGAACTCTAGCCTCTAAAACAAGAGCAGTGTAACCTGATGTACTTATATCTCGAGCAACATTTGGTTTTCAATTTGAACAAAGAGTCACCCAAATCAGTTTCAGAATTATTTGTTGTAGTGCACATTTGAGCGCATCAGGTCATCGTTCATAGTTTGTTGAACACTGTGATGGGGAAATATGGCTATCAACATTGAAAATTAGTACTATAAATACTAAATAATACTACCTATTAATACTGAAATTACCCGCCAAAAGTATTCAACTTCGACAAAGCCGTGGGCCAAAATCATTGTGGTCAAATACAAATTAATGGGTATAAACATTTTCAAAATAATGGCAGTGGAATTGAATATACAATTGACACTAGTTTTAGTAAATCAAAGAGCAAGGTGAAAGAAATATTCATGTAAATTCTTCCGACGTACATTTTCTTTATCCAAATCTCAATAAAACACATGTTTTATTGAGATTTGGATAAAGAAAATGAAGAATTTTTATTGAAGATGGCATTGGAAATATAGATACCTAAGAGAAAAACACATTGAAATTAAAAATAGCAAAGAAACACACATAGGATGCTAAATATAAATTGTGACGTTATCCCGAATACAGCCTAAATTCGTTTCTAACCTCAATCTTGCTTATTTTTGTCCATTTGGCATTCACGTAATGACGATAATGACGATAAATATACTGGACGAATAAGTGTGTGTTTCTCGTAACTTACAATGCTCTGAAAGTGAAATCTAGTGGTGTTATTTCGAAATTAGAATAAACATGTACGGCGAGTGACCCCCCTTTGACGAAATTAAACTTTTGCTTAAGCAATCTTAAATGAAAGAAGTGTAAATTAACCTATAGTAGAATCCCTACTTTTCTATTTTTTATGATAGTAGATACGTTATATATCGATGAACTCTGTGCTGCGTGGATAATGCTGTTGTAACCAGCGTTTGAGTGATGACTGAATTCTGAGCGAATAGTTGCCGCTTAATAAAGATTTTACCGGGTATTTAACACCACTTTCATTCCATATATTTATGTTTACATCATTTCGTCAAGCCTCTCTGCAACTTAGTAGAATGCATACATCTCGTTGGCGAGGATATTCTAGCCATTTGTTTTAACTGTTCTTCTGTGATCCGTGAAACTTGTTCTTTTCCTCGATATTGAAAAAAGTATGCGTAGGCCATGTTCTCTTTGCAGTGCAACTGAACTCCCTAGCGCGTGAAAAAATGCGTTTAGTTGCGCTTGAGTAAAATGGGAGTAATGAAGTATCAAAGAGACTGGCACAAGACAAATTCCATTGCTGAATGCCACGACTCTGCGATTCCATGGACGAATTTGAAATGTCGGCCTAATGACAAACATTCTCAACGATATCATGAAATGTGTTGACCAACTTTTGAAATTTAATGGTTAAAGACGCAATCGATTATAGCAAGGGCGGGCTTTTATCCTGCACTAAATTGAAAATGTCATGAGGTGAATTGGAATGAGAAACGTTTTAAAATGGCCGGGAAAACCTAAAATATCTGCTATGGGATGTACAGGATAGTCACGCCATCCGTAATTACTTGCTTTGTCATACACCTGTCGTAGGCCTATATCCACCAAGAAGTAGAAGCGATATCATTTTTACAGCAACGAGGACCAAAATTATACAACATGAAGCTTTACAAAGGAAAATTTTGCATTCAGAACTAAAATGACCATTTTTTGTTTGTGTTGTAAATCAGTGTCTTAACGATTGGGGTGCCCAGCAGCGCAAGTGTGTTGGAGATAGAGACAGTTGTAAAAAGAGGGCGTGTTCTCCTGCAAAATTAAACTCCTTTTCCTTCTTTTTTTCAGTTTCGTCTTGTGTTCCTTGTGGGACTCTTCGGGTTACTGGCCCAGGCGGCCGTTCCCTCGCGTGACTCGAGCCTGGTCGACTCGGCCTACAATCCATCCGACGGCGGGTCCTCCAGCAGCGAGCAAACAGTGGGTTTAAAGAGTAAAGCTTCACAGAAGGCATACCGTTGGTAGTCGTTATTAGCTCGCCACCATAAAGCGGTGATGCTTCTCACCACGCAAGTTGCAACTGCGATCGCCCTCTAAAATGACTCAATTACCCTCTTAGGACTTGAACTGTCAAACCTCATCACATGATTCAATGTCTTGAAAACTAGTAGAGAGGAAGGGAAAACTGTGAACCCGGGACTTTTCTGAGAAAGGGATTGATGCTTGCTTAATTCTATGTACGTAAATAACAATGAATTGGCGGAGATGAGAAAATTTAGGCCAGCAAAATCTGCAAAACTTCAGGACTTTTTATGTACAAACCAAGGTAGCATTGAGAATTTCTTCCTGGGGGTAACATCACAGTTTTGCTCGTGAATACGAAAATCTCATTAGTATTAAAAGCAAAAAGGCAGTAAAACACTCTGGGAAATAGTCAAAAAAAAGTTGAAAAATAAGATTAATCGAGACAAAAAGATGCATTTTGAACGTTTGTGTTAAAGAAAAACTGATTGCAGCTACCCTTCAATTTATCAAGCCGAAGTAGGGCGAAGTACAAAAGGTAGCGCTGACCCGGTATCCAGGCATCTGAACAACTGGACTTTCGAGTTCGCCGGTGTCAGTTCACTAGTCTGATTCCGGTCTACGCCTAGCAGATGGTACAGAAATCAAAAACATCAACAGCAACGGCGTATCCAGCTTTTGGTGTCGGGGGGATTCAAAAGCGAATGCGGCTTCGGGCTCATCTGACATGATGTTAGGGGGACACACAAATATCAAAAACCTTGCTCGCGGTCCTGACTTCCTTGCTTTTATTTCATGGTGGTGTTGTCTTAGGGTTCTGGTGCTAATATTTGACAAATATACCGATTACTTTCTTTCCGATGAAGTATTATTTGTAAAAAAAAAATCAGGGAGGCAAGTTGCCTACTGCCTCCCCCCCTTGGATACGCCACTGATCAACAGTCATGCATATTTTCAATTTTTCTTTGTCTAATTAAATTTAATTCTATTCCAGGTTTTGCCCCTTACGTCAACGTTTAGAATTATTCATACCTTATTCTCTGTGTGGTCTGAATATTGCCAAAAAAACAACATAAACTTGATTGGTTAGTATTCGGAAGCCATAGCTTCTTGCTTACCAGTGCAGACGTATAGGCAACGTGATCATCCGTGATTTGGTTCGTTTTCCTTAATGCATGCCTGGTTTTTTTTCAATGTCATTGAATATTAAATCAAACAGTGCTTTCTGTTTAGATCAGTTGCAAATTATGTCGATTCGAAATAAAAAAGAAATGCATGTTCGATGTCAACAAACTCTCATGGTTGTAATTAATCTCACTTTATCTTGTAGGCACAAACCGGTAGTGTGTGGTCATGGCTCACCAATTCCTGGAATTCTGTTCGAAGCTGGTTTGGCTGGTGAGTTGATAGAGAGAATCATTCTCAGCAGAATGTGTGTAAGGCAGAGTGATACGATGACCTCTACAATAGTCTAGTGATTTTTTTTCATGACGTGGGAAGCAATTCACGTGTTTGGCTTTCCGGGCGTTTCACAAAACAGCGCCTCAAAGAGGTTGAAACGCGTTGGCCAATTGCAGTACGAGAAAACTATCGACCCAATGTGCGTTTGGAAAGGGTCGACAGTTTTGGCACATTGTGATTAGCCAACGCGTTCCAAACTCTTGAAGGCGCGCTATTGTGAATCGCATGTACTCATCAACTCTGGGAAATACAAAGAGCGGAGATACTGAAAATTCTGAAATGCTGTAGGTATCACGGTCGCGATCAGTCTACCCCGTACGCCCGATCTTATCTTTTTAGGAAGTAAATCTCACGATGTATATATACCTTCATCGGACACGAAATTTCAGTTTTGGTTTTCCAACGTTGTATAAACAGTGTTAGACGGTGTGATGTACATGTACAGTGCGTCAAGTCAATGTAGGTTAAGCCCCTCCCCTTTTCTTCCTGATGGACCAATGAAAAACCAGCATTGTGGGGGTATGTGGGGAAGGAATGGGGAGACTAGCAGGGAGTGCCGGGTAACTTGGAACCTCTTGCATCCTATCATTTCCTCCTCATCTCCTAAGTTACACCCCTCCCCAAATGCCATGCTGGCTTCTGATTGGTTCCTCAGGATGAAAAGAAGGCGGGATTTACCTGTGCCTACCTCGTACCGTTTCTAAAATGCTGGCGCTTAAATTTCAAACCACAACAACAAAGACATGTTTCCCGAGAGGGCAATTTATGACCCCCCTACTCCACTTGGGCCGGAATGCATGGATTCACAACAGTTATGATGAAATTGTCATCATGATTTCATTTCTCAAAGGGAGCCGAACCCGATTTTGAATTACCGGCCTTTCCCACCGTACCAGGAGCTCTGCGATCCCCGAGTGTCCTTTGGTTATCAGGCTAGGGAGTACGGTGCTTCCGTTTGGGTGGCTGTGACCGTGAATAGCCCTTACAGCGATGTTGCTGTTCTGTTTGCCCGACCAAAACTGGAGAACTACTTCAACGGTGGAAACGATCGTGGTAAGTAAGAACCAACAAAATAATGCCTTTCATACAAATCGACGACGATAAACACATGTGCACCAGCAGCCACGCAGTGAGAATGGTGACAGCCGGCCACGACACAGAGTTGTAACGAGTCACTGATTTTTGTGACTCGAGTCGAGTCGAGTCATTTTACAGCAGACTCGAGTCGAGTCAAGTCACCCAAAAATGAGTCATTACAACTCTGCCATGACAACAACTTATCGATGACTGCGGTGTGACAGCTGCGAAGCAGCGACAGCAACAACCCTAAACACTAAAAGAGATAAACAAAATTCAAAACAGAACGGTCTAACTAGTTTGCAGGGCTTTAAAAATAGGATGCCACATTAGTAACAAACTGCTATGAGCTGTAGGTCTGCCCAGGAGCATGGGCGTCACCGGGATTTTTTCCGGGAAGCACTTTTTCAAAAGGGAAAATTTCTCAGGGAAACACTCACAAGCAGCCAACCGAGAAGCAATTGGCCGTGGATGGGTACCACTTCTAGGGTATTTTCAAGCAACTGGTGATTTTCACCCCCTGTCTCCCCAATTGGCTCCTTTCCCTGTTGTGTTTCCCCTTTTCATTAGTGCATTGGGGGGAGGGGGAAGCACCCCATTGCACCCTCACCTCGCTACGCCCGTGACCAGGAGTGTATACCTAACGGGCACATGTGGGGCTGCGGCACCCAGCCCCTTTTTGCCATACTTTTGCCATTAGCAGTCAGTTAAAGGAGTATACCCTGAATAGCGCCATCTAGGATGTCATCTAGTCCTGTCCATTTCGAAGAGTGCTTCTGCTTTCGGTTGATTCCACCATCAACCGTCAGGCCAGACTCAGAACTAATTTGGGGGAGGGGAGCCAGCTTGTATTTTGGGGGGTACAAAGAATTTGGATTTCTTCGTGTAATCTTCTATTGCCCTTTTTTGAGGATGAGACAACATGTTGGATTAAAAAAAATTTAAGGAATGGAAATAAAATTGACCTCAAACCGCCTTTCTCACATTATTTTCTTTTCAGAAAAAACCTTGCTCACTTTTGAGGGGTGCCCGTGGCCCCCAGGTGCAATTTTACGTGGCTCCAAAATAATCCAGTGATATACCTCTTGCGTTCAAACTAGTCAAGCTTTACCTGTGACGACCTGTCTTGCTATGATGAGCGATGCATTTTAGACACCATTTTACATCTTGTCGGTTTGTGTTTCTCTGTATTTTTCAGTAGTCTTCCTAAATTCTTGAGATTCAGACTAAGTATTAAGGATGTCCTCCAGCATTTCATCATAAAGTAACTTTAAAAATATTGGGCACAAGAAATAAAGCCAACCTTAGTCAGAGCGGGTAAAATTCGCTCTGGAAAGTCCTGAATCTCTCACTGCAATCTGAAGCAGAGCTCTTGAAGCTAACGTGATGACCAGAGTACATGGACGATTACCTGTCATATTGCTTCAGGTCTCAAAATACAGATGACGACCCCGCTGCGTTTGAAGAGTCCTCCGTCAACAAGCCGTTGGGGGCCTGACATCGAGCAGAAGACACTCGTGTACTATATGTACTTGCCACCTGAACTGCACGCAAACCCACCTGAGCCCAATGACACTGATGTGAGTACACACTTTCTTTCATGCCCGAGTGTCAATGACATGAAGGGGTGCTATGAAGGTACGGTAACATAGTCAATCCTTCTCAAATAGAAGGACCCCTCATCCGTTTAAAAGAGCTGCTTTGGTCGGGAGTATTCATTTTGTTGGTAGCGATGCGCAGTTGGTACCAAAGGAGCCTCCGTCTAGGAAATTTGGTCCAGCCCGAGGCCCATACGTACCTGTGATGGAGAATTGTTTCAGTATGCTACTTAAGAAACCTCAAAACTCCACATAGTGTTTTTTAATTTTTCTTGAGGACTTATGTACTGTGCACGGTCCAATCTTGGGACATTTGGAAACCGCTGGAGACAGTCGAAAGGTCACGTGAAATTAGGCAGCTCAAATAAAGCGAGTTAGCAGTGTAACGGTCTGCCCCTGGCAACTGTCCGAGGGACAGATTTACCTAGGTAAAAGTGTCCCCCTCGCCCCGTATCTGTCCTCCTCCAGACCAGGTTATGTCCTCTCTATAGGTAATTTGTCCCCCCTTGTTTGGCCACACAGAACTTGTTATTTTCGAATCAGATTGATGAATAGTGCGCCTCCAAGAGTTTGCAACCCGTTCGCCAATCACAATGGGCGAAATCTGTCAACCCAATGCGCGTTTGGAAGGGTCGTCAAGAGTTCGCGCGTTGTGATGAGTCAACGTGTTGCAAACTATTAGAGGCGCACTATTGTGAATCGCCCATATTCAATCCACATAAAATACCGTCATTTTTTCAGCCCTTCATCAAGTTGTCAAGGGGGCATGAGATTTAAATGTTTCTGCAATGTTTCTTGTTTCTGCAAGAAATCAGATAAGGGAGCGTAGTTAGCAGACTTCTTGTGCGCGTGTTAAGTCTCAGTCTCTCGGCACGGGGCCGTGTAGCCATCGCTTAGAGCTATCGTAGCTGCATGACAGTAAAGTTAAATTTGACATTGGACATTCCCATAGGATTGTACAGGGAATGTCTGATTTTTCTCGACATTGGACATTCTCTGTACAAACCTATTTGAGTGTCCAGTGCCAAACTAACTTTACTGTCATCGTTGATGCTTGTTTAGAGGAAGGACTGCTTTGGCATCATGCCGCCTCGCCGCTCCGCATTGCACGAAGCATATAGAACCGGTTAAAAGTGTCCGCGCACGCTTCAAACTATCACTGCTGGCCTTCAAGCACACCAAATGCAGACATTTTCAGACTTGAATCGCCATGGATACCTGATCAGGCTCCTCATCCAGTCGTCGTGTTTTGAAGCAACGAGTAATCCTGAAAAAGCACGGTGTTTGTCTAATAAAGCGACTCAGTACACAGTTTTGGTGATGATGCACGGGGGACACGTTCTCAGGGGGACAGGACCGTTGGGCAGGGGACAAATTCACCTTGAGGGGGACAGATTTAAATTGATCTTTTAACTACTTAGGGAGTTAAGTTAAACTCTTTTTCAAAGAGGCAGGTAAAACCAACATTCACACCACCCCCACGCAAAGCTGGCCTCTAAAGGCTGAAAAGGACAAACCAGCGGCATAGCCCATCACCTTCTGTTCCCTCCCACAGGTGGTTATCCTCAGAGAACAGGCACAGAAGTACTTCGTCATCACCTTCCCAAGTTACAACTACGCCTTCTTAGACTTCCAAAAGCGGGGCGAGCTGGTGAATCTTCTGGATGAGCAGCGAGAAGAATACCAACGCGAGTTCTTCTTTGTCGACGTCTACAATACGTGAGGGGTTTTGTTGGGGGGAGGGTACGGTGGGGGGTATTGACATAGGATTCGGATTTGATAACCTTAGGACATCGTAGTACGGTGTATATAGCGGGGAGGGCAAGGGTGCAACTTGCCCCTCCTAGGGGCACGCACTGCCCATGTTTCTTTGTTAAAAGCTCCAACACCTCATGAACGGCACTAGTAACTTGCTTTGGTGTTGATGGAGGATTCTAAGGGGTGTAGGATTGGGAAAACAATGTTTCAGTTGTTCCAGAAAAAGTCCTCGATACACTAGTTGCCTCGTGAAAGCCCGTATCGGTGCCCGAACGTTGACTGTGAGTCGGCCCAACGTGTATGTTGGCAGCGTCCAAATTAATAAAGTTATGACGTTTTTAATAAAGTATCACCTAGCTATTTTGAAAGGAAATCGTCGACTTCGACTTCATTTTGTCGATTTCCTTTGTTCTCCGTTGCTTAATTCTTTCAGTCATTCTTGCACAGAAAATCGATGGACAGCACCGATTGCCCAATTCTGACAATTCACGGAAGATATTCTACTTTTTTCTGTAATGATGCCCATCCAGGCGTTGGGAAGTGACAGGTCGCCAAAATGAGGTCCTGCTTCTGTTCAGCCCTAACGTTGCGACGCCAAACTGTGCGCCCCGGGAGACCGTCCCGGCCGCCCCCAGGCCCGGGGTTACGGCGGCCGTTATCACCAGTTCGTCTGAGCCCGAGTACAAGCAGCTCTGCTCCTCCAGGACCACCGAGTACGATGCCAGGGAATATAAGCGGGCCGTGTGGATATCGACCACCGTCAACGCTGTGTCTTCTGATGTGGGGAAATTTGACGCTTTCCCGAAGCTGGACAGATACTTCGATGGGAATAATGATCAGGGTAAGGCTTACGTATTGAAGGAGAAAAAGGGAGAGAACTGGAAAGAGAGACACAGAGATACAGATTGCGGTTGGAAGTGGTAATATCAAAACTTTCTAAATTGTAAAAACCAAACAAGCAAACAAAAAAACAAAGAACCCAACAACCCAACAAACAAACAAATGAACATACCCAAACGCCCCCACTCACGCACATAAAATCAAATCAAGTCTAAAATCAATCTATCCTGAGACAAGTTTTCAACACCCATACTTTTAGTAAGTGGAGAAACCTTTTTCACATTTTTGGTAGTTTAAATGAAACAACAAAATCATTTGTGTTTACAAATCAGATTTTGGTGGACATTTGATTCTGAGCGTGCTTTGGCATGTACTTAATTGAAAAAGGTAACCTGAATATTGAAATGTAACCCCTTTCCTAAACAAGGTTGTTGGTTTCCAATCTGTATTGCTGATTTATTTCTCAGGTGTGAAGATCCAGAATACATACCCGGTCCGAATAACGCAGGAATGGCCCAAGTCACCGTACATATTTGAAGTGTTCAGGGATTACACGTACGCTTATTATCTGCCGCCAGAGTTGTATAAAAACATCCCGGAACCGTTGGACCCTGCCGTGAGTATGATAGGACTTTGTCCCCTGAATTTGAAGTTTATAGTCAGCTTAATAGTAAGCCATATACTGCGATCCAAACGTTTGAGATCATTCAATTGGCCCACATATTGGAGCATTTCGGAGCCCTTTTGGCCCGTATAAGGGGGTATCGTTTTGAAAGACAGTCACATCCTGAGATAAAGACAAGCTGGGAACTGAGAAACAGTTAAATGGCGTATCCACAATTTGGCTTCTATTACATTACAGACTTTTGATTCAAATTTGTTTTCGAAGTCCCAGTTGTAATCAAACGTTTGTGGTTATCGTATTTTCATAAATCCGTTGTTAGCCCCCTTCTTCAATAAGATCTACACCCTATGAAAGTTTGAAAGCTGTGGCCGTTTGCAAATCCCAGAAATACTTAACACCACTGCTACCCTGTGCTACTACTATGCTACCCTCTGCACGTTTGATCATAAAATTTAAAACTGACCGAAATCATTCCTGAAGGAAATCCAAATAAGCCTCATGTTTAAAAAGTATCTGCGGTTTTACTTTGTTTTCGTAGGGTGACAACCGTAGGATATAATGTAGTAATATTACCATACTTACTCCAAAAATGTTGGGAATGCTCTTATAACCTTTGATATGCATTGTTCTTTAAACACTGTCTACCTGACAGGTGAGCATTTTGGATGAGCCTGCAGCCACCATGTTCGCTCTGAACTACACCGGCTTCACCTTCGAATTCAAAGACCAGCAAATGTTGATAAGGTTGCAGAACCTCCTCGATGAAGCTGGCGAGTCTTATATGAGTTCCTGGCGGTGGGCCAGAAATCAGTACTACTAGTGAGTATTAATTGATAAGTAATGAGGACTGAATTAGTAAGCATGATCTTGTTTAAGAAAGAGGACTTTAGAATTCCATTGGTCAGCCGGCATCAGCTGCCTCATATGAACAGCTTATAGAAGTGGAACGAAATTGACCGATTGCACAAACTAAGTCACGTGACCTATTGTGGGTATCAAACATCAACAAACATGGCGTCCTTCTGTGGCAACGTGTGTCATAATTGTTGTTTACCAAACATTAAACTGATTTTCAGCATATTGCTCAGCCCATCAGTAGTCTTCGTACTTTACCGACCGTCAGCTTTATTTCTGGTGAACGACACTTATGACACACTTTGCTTTGGGAGGACGATACGTTTGCTGATGTTTGATACCCACTATAGGTCACGTGACTTAGTTGGCGCAATCGGTCTATTAGATTGATGCTAACAGTGTTTCACAGCCAATGAGTAACAGATCAATAGGTGGCGCGTTTTTTGGCAACCTGCCAAATGATGTGCTGAAGAATTAGTTTGTACGTGCGTAATTTGTTTTGGGTGCCTGTGTACATACCGTACGTTTGTGATAGTGCATGTGGCAGTTTCAGTGGATCTGTCTTTCATCAGTAATAAGGATAATAATAATAACTGAAAATTTAGAATGCGCCGTTTCCATAAAAATGATCAAATGCGCAGTGCAGGTACAACTGAAGGAAATAAATGGATTTTTTAAAGTAATGAAATGAATGTCACCACGCTAGTACCCAAACCGCAGTGTGGGGATACGTCTGTCCTGCCAAAAGGGAGAATAATTTTACCTACCTAACCCCGCTGGTATCGGTGATGTCTCAATCTTTGCCGGGGACAGACGTCTCTAACCTTACCTATACGCTATAAGAGAGGTAACTACCAGACACGATGACACTAAACAATGAAAAAAATTCAAATGAAAAGCCTGATGGTTCACGAATCAAAAGGGTTTTGCCCTACTTTTTGATTAACAAAAAGAAAAAAAAGGAGGAAGAGTCAGAATCCACCTTGAAGGACACGTATTAAAATAAAGAACCCCAAACAACAAACAAAGGAAGAGGAAATGCGAGGTCAGGTGCTGGGAAACCCTCACCCTTTGTCTACAGCGTCTGTTCTCCAAACTTATTTCATTGGGTTTTTTTTTTACAGTTCCACCCAGATTTTTGGTCGTCGCAATGACATCCTCGTGTACATGGACCCGCACCTTAAAACTCCACAGTGCACATTAGAAGAAGGAGAATTTCCTCCCTGCGAACATCGAGGTATGTGGAGCATTGTGTAGAAATCCTAATGTGACAAGCCAGTATAGACACGTTAGCGCAATTTATGTCTGTAACCGTGGAGCACATAAGACGTTTCTAAATGGGCACAGTCTTACATCTCAGGAAAGCTGCATGATACTAATATGTATGGTCAGAAAAGTTTTATTGAAGACTAGGCACAAAGATGTGTTGTGTATACTTTTTGAAGAATCTTGTTTTCCATCAGGCAGAGCCCCCTCACCAATGAATTGTTACGTAATTAAAAGATCTCAGCAGATTTGGAAAACGCTATAAGTTTTAAGTTGACACAGACTTATGAATAAGAATAATTTGTGGCAGTCTTTTTGGAAAAAGACGTTACTTTTGCGTTGCGTTTTTAGGGGACACCCTTCAGTCCTGCTTCATTGATGGTAGCTGTGCCAATACTTTACGGATGAATTTAAGTTTTGTTCAATTTTTGGCTTATTTACCAGGTGTATTAATTTAAGCCAAACGTTCAACGCAGAATTATGCTATCAAAATCAAATGCACAAACAGTTCAGCTGAACTGCATGTCCTTGGGTAACCTGTAGGGCCAGGCGTGATTACACTGAGCTACGGTAACGTCGTTTATTCGCAAAACGGGCATATGTACAGGCAAAGACTGTCCCAGCTATCGCGTGCTGCAGAGCCTGACCGATGACATCCAGAGGCGACACTTCTCTGGCAACCTCTACGTTCTCCGCAGGACAAACACATGCAACATGAGCGCTGCATACAGCACGGCATACATGCCTCTTCACCGCTACTTCAGAGGTTAGATTTTACTGTAGCATTTTGCATTTTATGGATCGGTTGGTCATTCTTTCCGCTGTTAATTTCTTATCCCAGTACTTTTTGTCAATGCCAATTTCAAACCATAGGTATTATTTGCAATCTTGTCGCAGTTTTATGCAACTGTCATACTCATTGTCACTGGCATATAATTAAGGGAATTTTCTTACTTTTTTGTACCAACAGGTGCCAACAGTCGAAATGAGAACATCACACGTGTTCCACCAGTAGTGCTTGTCCATAAGTCCAAAGAGAATCCGCCTGAGGGATGTGACTTCACCTATAATCTAATGTTCCACATGCCTACAGAAGCTCAACGAAACCCCCCTGAACCCACTGAGGCAAGTAGATTAAACGGTCATCGCTCTGGCTCAATGCTGGTTTCCCAACATGCAACGCTAATATGGCTGCTTCTACAATGTGTACCGTGTGACCTTGACATCGAGCTATCCATAACTATAACACCCACCTGGCGCCATGTCTACCTCTAAAACTGTATATAATGAAAGCACTACTGCATCGACTTGATCCGTAGAAGTGGTTAGGCTGGGAACAACCCAACTCCACCCAACCAAACCGTATCCAACCCAACCCAACCCAATCCAGCCCAGCCCAGCCAAGCCCGGCCAGAACAGAACTAGAACCTATATATTTATGCTCAATTGGGAACTTACAATCAGACAATTTTGTTTTTCAGGTTGGAACTGAGTTATTCAGGATTGAGGCAAGGGAAGTTTTCGTCATGACGTTTCAGGAGAAGGCAACCCAAGATTTAGTGGACACCAAAGTGGCCAGAATGAAAACGGAACTGGACAGCCGGGCACTATGCTATGACAAGGATGAATTTGCTCTTGCTTGTAAGCACACACATCTTGAATGGATGAAGTTTGGAAGGAAGAGTCAGTTGTATACTTCAACAAAAATAAAGAAATTAGGCACTACAGACTTCTGACTTCATACTCTGCACATTCAACTATTGTGAGCATTAGACAACATGACATTCGGAAGGGACGGAGTTTCCGGCTCTGTAATGGGGAAATTTAAGCTCAGTATTTAGTCCTTTTTCCAGAAATATACAAAGAAGGAAGCGATCCTTCTTTTCTCAAATTTATCACCGATTGATTGGGAATCATTATTCTCATTGCATGTGTTTAAAAGCATTGTCACAAAACTATGAGTCATTCAATACGTTTTCTGTCGTTGTAAGAATTATCAAAGCTCTTTTTCAAGCAGCAATAAATCGTCATGGTTTCATCCGAGTTGACACGAAAATTCACGTAACCGAAGCTTGGTATCGGTACACAGATAAACTAAGGAAATGTTTAAATTATACTCTGGAACAGGTATTTCCAGGAAACTTTTACTAAATTTTAGTCTGGAAGTTGGCCACTGACTGACTAACTTCAGTTGTTGAATGCTGCCTTGTATATCTGTGGCAAATGTTAAAAATGCTCAAGGATAAAATAATCAAGCTTTGGTCTTTTGGTACACCTCACAGCCTTCGATGCCCCGTGGCGACCTCTACCTCATCGTCGGGAGATCTGGATCGTCCAAGCTGATTGTACCCAACAAGTGTAAGAGCTCTGAATTGAAGAGACGATTGAGCCCTTCACAAATACATATTTGACCTAATACAGTGAGAGTGAATATTTCCCACAAAAGTCCTATAAAACTTCCTAAATTCTCGGATTGCATACGGACCTGTTTCACTATTTCAAAGCAAATGTATCAATTTGTGGCGAAATACACTTGAAACTTAAAAGTTGCAGACACTGATGCTAAACAGCATTATAACTGATCTCTTTACGGTTAAAGTTTATGAAAAAATAAGTCCCATGAACATGGGCGGAAATCCCTCCCTGACCGTGGGGGCATCCATTTACACTTTTTTGTGCATATCGTGTTTATTATCTTATTCCATTTATGAAAGCTCAAAAGGGAAAATCCTCCATCCATCAATTCCTTTAGTATTTTGTTTTGCTTAAAATATGAAGGGGACATTCGACACTGTGCCCCCCGTACCAAATTCATGGAGGGGACGTGTCCCCCCTCGGATTTCCGCCCATGCCCATGATGCTTGCTTTGACATGTTGCAAAGAAGTTTCCAGCCAGAGCGTTTTTAAGTTTTCCGTTCTAATTTTGATTCAGCCCCGAGCAGAATCCCACGTACTCCATCCAAGCTGGCTCTGGGTGCAGTGCCGAGACTTTGTGCCCTATGTACCAGACTGTTGGTTCTCATCCCACGTTCGAGGAAAGAGTGTATCAAACGAGTAAGTACAACCTTGACTTCTCCCCGTTAATGCATGGGATCTGTTCTTTGATACCAGTATTCATGAAGCTGGGTACCAGATTTCTGATACGGTTTGTTTGTGTGATATCCTTGCAATCTTAACCAAACCCACTTAGGCTACACGGTAAATTGTTTATTACACTAACTATACCAGGCAAGATATGGGACGGAGCGGCACACCCCCTTACCTGACCAATCCCTATGCATACTGTAGACTATTGTTACCTAACACATCCCCCCTAGAAGTCGGTAAAGAATTCCTGAGATTCCGATCAAACAATGACCAACACAAAGGCGGGGGGTTCTCTCCGTCCCATATCTTGCTTCAAATGACACTAATAAGTGGTGCAACCCCGATTGAGCAATTATTTTGTTTATTTCAGGTTTGTGGGTTTGCAAAGCGACTACTAGTTGTGACGTCGAGGATGCTTTCAATGACGCTATAACCCCGCTGTATGAATACTTCCAGGCCCACTATGAAGTCGAGCCCATAGCCAGACCTGTCTGGTCCTATGTGAGTTGCGATGTGTATTGACGTTCACCAAAACTATTCAAGCTGCGTAAAATAGAACTGCCGTTCAGGTGTTCAGCGGAATTCTACAGACGAATCCAACGATGTCTGACTTGATATTTCCGAAGGAATAGTTTTGAGTTTTGTGCAGAGCAGCTGTCACGGAACAGTGGTTCTGTACAACACTAAGTGCTTTCCGTCACTGGCTCGAGCCAATAAAAACGACCCGTTAACGCACCTTGCAGTGCGTTAACTGAGAAAGTGGTAGTGTGCGGAGCCGTTGTCAACTCTGTCTTACTGTTAATTACCTTACTATTTCCATTTGATGTTTTCAAACCACTTGTTATCCTTGCGGAATTTTCCTTTCTATAAAAAGGCTTGATTTAACCGTTTATGGTGCCAACGCCTACGCGATCCACCCAGGAAGTCAGAAAGAACTTTCAGATATGGGTGTGGCCATTTCATTTTCAATACCGGTCAATCATTATGTACGTCTGCAGGACTTACCAAACACCCTGCTGTGTGGTCTGATCTTTACCCTTTCTTTCTGCAGCTGAGCGTGTCTGATTTCAAGAGCATCGGGTGCAACAAAGTCATCACGACCTGCGCCTTCCTCCCTGAGGCTGGCAGGCTGCCACTGACCCAGCCAGGAAATGGTGTAAGTATAGTATTTCTAATGTTTAAAAATATTGTCAGGCAGTTACAAAGCTGCAGGAAAGCCTACGTTTTCACACTTAAAAGATTCATGCCTTTGAGGAGTGGGACTTTGATACTCCACTGTCTAATCAACGTTCCTGTGGTCGCTGAAACACATTATCTCACCTCAGCCCCGACAGACAAATATCAATTTCAAAATGTACTTTCCATTCTTTTGTTTTTCCAAACTGTTTTATTCTTGCTGTGGCAACGGTCACCCACGCTCTTGTGAAGCTTCTCCGTGAGTCTGTAATTGCAGAGTCGAAACTACACAAAAAGGAACAGATTCATAATTATGTATATCAGCATCTTCTGATTTAAACGCAGAAAAGTCACAAACCCCCAAGACACGTGAAAAACCAGAGATAAAACCCGAGCCCATAACATAAGGGGAAAACTCTGGAAAATTCCTACCTGACCCCCGATGGCAATCGAGCATGACGCGCTCCAGGGTTTGTGTCTTAGTTTTGCAAAATGTCTTATACAATCATAATAAAGCATACCCTTATACAACTCGCTGGAAATCGAAATCAAACTGTACTGCTGCGTGGTAACTGCAAATGCCACCTACGCCATTCACACGCCTTATAGCCACACCCTGCTACTCGCATCACTGCCCCGACACTTGGCATAATAAAAACCAACTACATAGCTCCTTCTCACACTTACCATGAGACGGTAATTCTCTTTTTATCAATACATCCCAAAGGGAATTTGTAATGATCTCTTCTTAAATTTGAGGGCCAAATTTTTGTGGATGGTGTAACAGCTACATATATTGCTGCGGAATACCTGATACGATGTACAAAAACCTTTCACGCAGCAAAGCAATCTTTTGATTTTAGCATTTCACTGAAGTGATTTTAAAATCCAGTCGGATGTTACTTTCGATGGAAATGCTGCGGGGAAAATAACTGTGTTCTGGAGAGGGTTTGGTATCAGCTTTCCTCCGGTGCGAAGAAATATATCTCGTGGAGATGCTTCACGGATTAATTGCATCTTTTAAGGCTTTTCGTTACGACATGTATCGTGCTTCCTGATAGTACTTTTTCTGCAATGCAAAATTTGGTGTGGATTTAACACCAAAGGTACCAGCATAGGAAGACGGTAGTCAAATGGTAATCCAAGATCTCGAGTTTGTTGCATTTTGCTCTGCTGTTTTGCAGTGTATTTTCTAGTTTCAGTTATTTCGATATAAATGTATTTCTGACTTTTTTTTCGAAGATGTTTTTGATTTTCATGGGGGTCTAGTGATCTCAGCAATTTGTCCACATTTTTTGTCATTGGCTGTGCATGGTGTTCCTCAGATGAAATTAGAGTATCACGCCGAAGAGGGCGCCCCACGGCAGCCGCTCTACGTGACCAATCTGGAAGGCCCGTCCACAGTTGAGAATATCAACTCTGGCATAACGACGCTGCTCCTGGCAATACAGGATGCCAACCTCAACCACGTGAGTAGGTTTTCCATATTTAGGAACACCACAGCCTAGTTGCGTCATTCAGCAACTTATCCAGCTTTTGGGGGTGGGGGAGGCAAATGCGAATGTCTCTTAGGCAAAGACACCAAAAGCCTCACTCACGGTCCAGACATCCTTGCTTTTATTTCATGGTGTTGTTTTCGTAGTACAAAAGGAAAAAAGGAAGGAAAAATCGTCGGGGGAGGGATACGTCACTGCTTCCGTTTGAGCTTTCAGGTCTTAAAGTCTCTCGAGGGTCACAGTATACGAAACATCCGGCATATGTTTTGTACTGACTACCGTCCGATGGTTTTTCACTATGTCCCTGACGAGAGCCTTGCCCCCCCATCAGAAATATTCCCTCCTTGAGAAATGTGCTTTGCCTCCTCCTCCGCGGCCCTCGAATAAGTCCTTACCACACTCATGACATGAAGAAATTCCCAAATATTTTGGCCACCCAAAAAAAACCAGTTGGCATCACAAAAAACAGTTCGTTCTGGATTTAGCTTGTTAAAACAAACTGGGGGGGTCCACAGAGGAAGAAGTTTGCTGCACCTTAAATATGGAAAGACGAATTCATACAGTGAGATACTCCACAGTTCACCGGGTGGAATAAATAGCAAAGACTTTTCTCTCTGACAATGTATCTATATCTTTGATTTTCTTTTCTCGCAGAACAATGTGTTCGTGTTCCGCTATACTTTGCCAAGGGACGAAGGGGAACCGAAGACAGAAGTGGGGGCCTATGCCGACACCTTGGCCTACCAGATATAGACTCGACAGACTCCCTCGCTGCACCCGATCATCTCCTTTGACGTGACCCGCTATTTGTATTTGACTTGACACCATGTATGAAAGTTACTCATTTAGCAAGGGCAGCGTTATAGCGTGAATTTGAACTTCGACATTGTTGTGCGTCAAGAAAGGTTGTACACCATGATACAGAACATAATTTTGATGCAGTTTACGAATGAGATCGTTTACCATTGCCCGGGTCAACCATTGTACCCCGTGGAATCACAGAAAACATGCTGTTTGGATAATTAACACTAATTTTGATAGCCAGGTAGAACTGAAAGAAAAGTACTCATTCAAAAGCAACTCTTTATGTTGATAAACTCACTTTCATAATTATCAAGGTAATCGTTTTACAACGAGGTAATGCCTATCATAGACACAAAAGGCACTCAAAATGGGTAAGCTTTCAGAGGAATCAATTACGTTGTTATAGAAATGTAAGTTTCTTTTGTATGAATAATTTAACATGAAAAATTATGCGCTGCATTTTATATTTGTAAGACCCAAATATATAATGGTATGTAGCCTTTTCTTTATACTTAGTTACAACTTGCTGATTATGATTTTAAATTCAACAAAATTGTTTCACAATAGTGCGCCTCCAAGAGATTGCATAGTGTTGGCCAATCACCGTGTGCGAAATCTGTCGACCCAATGCGCGTTAGGAAATAGTTTGGATACCAGGCCCTTGATTCTACCCGACGAATCAAGGGTCTGGTATCACCCAATGTCACGTGATCAAGACTGGCGTTTTCCGCAAATAGCTGAAATATTCCGAAGTCGTCGTATCTATTTTAGGCATGTTCGGATGGTACCATTGACGTTCGGTTATTCCCGGCTGGGTAGGTGCATAGGCTAGCTGTTGAACGTAAATTCTCGTATCCTAATGGCAGCTGTTAATCCCACAATATTTGACCTTGTACACTGAAATCGAAGGTCGCCTTGGCTGAAATACCAGGCGAAATGAAGAATATAACTTTCTTCGACCAATGCAGGCTTTGTGCCTGAAATATGCTCTCAGTAGGGATACGCTTGCAGTAGTGCCCACTGGATATGGGAAAAGCCTCATTTTTGAGATGTTGCCACTGACTCGGAAATCGAAAACATCCGGGCTTTCAACTTCTGACGCCTGACCCTTGCGTCATATCAATTTATATCCGTGGGTGATGCCTGACCTAAGATTTTATCAAGAGTCGTCTGGAAATCTTTGGGCAGGGAACCAGACTAGTTTGGAAAGGGTTGACAGATTTCGCGCGTTGTGATTGGCCAACGCAGTGCAAACTCTTGGAGGCGCACTATTGTGAATCGCCCATTATTGAAATGAATCGTCATTACATGCGAAATGCACGTACTACAATATACACTTTCGTCCCATAAAGTGTATACCATTATAACAAAAACACTCGACGGAATGTATTGTGCATTTTATACTTTTGTCAACCCTATGAAGGAAGTACCTCATACTAAATCAGTTCATGTTTGACACAAAATATAAGCCAATGAAACAACTCTGGAAGTAATGCAGAAATCTACAAGGACAATAACTCTATCTTTAGAAGCTGAGGAGTTTCTAACCACTCTATTTTTGGTATATGCTTTTCAATTCTTTCCCAGTTTATTGCATTTTTGCAGTTTAATTTACGGAAGAGTTTAAACATTGTTATACTGTTGGAATGTATGCCGTGATATTGCATGCCAATCAAGATAGTTAAAAGTGCGTAATAAATATTTCATATCTGCAAAACGAATATTTCGTTAAAACAGATCTCATTTCACAAGAATCAAGGTGTGCTGAGGTATGCGGCATTCTCGAGGACCTCATAAGAGTAGAAACAATAAGGCAGACGAACAAAAATGTAGTGGCAAATCCAAACATTGTGTAAGCAGAGTGTGTATCCAGGTTGGGAGGGGAGATGGTGCGAACATAATGCCATTTTCAAAAGAATTAAAAAAACACCAACACGTTGCAAAAGCTACTGTCAAAATTGGGGTGTTCATGGTTGTCGTATGCATGAGCTTGGGGAAAAAATCCCATTTTTCCTTTGGACCCCAACACGAAC
The DNA here is from genome assembly GCF_054643075.1 of Acanthaster planci. Lineage (NCBI taxonomy): Eukaryota > Metazoa > Echinodermata > Asteroidea > Valvatida > Acanthasteridae > Acanthaster > Acanthaster planci. Next base: position 12,344,952 of record NC_141787.1, on the reverse strand, counting down.
ATACTTATCTCGGCCCCTGATCTGGCGACAAAGTCCGAGTGTTGTTTTTTGGGTTTTTTTTTGTTCGTACCGTCGCCCGCAAACAGTAGAGGTAGTGGTAACCCCTTCATTAGAAAGCTGTACTTTTCCTCCGAAAAATTATTTGACATAGGCCTAGTCTTTCCAAAGATGTATCTATTTCGTGAATGCATTTACCTAGACTAAGGAAATCTTTCGGCAAAAGCCGCTTTTCCTCCCATGGAGGGGTACATATACCCAGGCATGATAACTTAGCGATCTCAAGTTAGCTCATACGACTAAGGCCACAAATTTCCTTAAATCACACCTTTCGTTTATTTGGGATGCTATGCATGGGGTAGGGGGAAATACCAGCTCCACTAGCCATCACTAACAATATTGAGTCGAAAATGAAAAGTAGAAGTAATTTTTAACTAAAAAAAAATTGACAGCACTGCATGTGGCCTCTTCTAAGCTGTTATTTTTGCCTCTTTTGCCACGTTTTCTTCAAGAACCTGGTCAGCTGTAAGACCACGGACATCGCTTCGTGTGGATGTCAGTGATTATCATCGTAATGAAGTGCTTAGTAGCTCCAGCAAGTTGGAACTGACGCAAGTCTTCTGATCCTTTCAATGCAGTTCACCAGTTTAAGGAAGATACAGTGCTACTTATATCTAGAAGTTGAAGAGCTTTGAAAAACCGAGCAATTTGTTGTAAGCGGATGAATATCCGAGTTGCTACTGTACGCGTGCGTGGCACGACCTTAAACACCTGTATTTTGCACTGGAAGCGTAGCGCGCGCACACATGCACTTTAGACAGTCATCAACCAGTGGCGACAATTTTTTTCATTACACAATATTCTGCGGAATGTACCATGTTAAATTTCATAGCCTGTCTTGAGAAGAGGTTAATCGTCACACTTTGTGGAAGCTTCCTCTGTTGAAACGTCGGACTTCCCTTTGAAAAACATCGATTTCATCCACAATTATAACCGTTATTCAAGTCAGATTATGCTGACCGGCAAATGTAAAGCTGTGGCCATAACCTTTAACTTTCTTTTTAAAATCAGACATTTGTGCAATTATTTTGCCCAAATCCTTAAAGACCAACGTGCTTACACAGCTTCGATTTAACATTACAAAAACAATATGATGCAATGACAAATTAATTTATTTTGAAGAATTTTATTAGCTTCAAAAATCAAAGCAACGAAAAGGTTCTCTTATCTTTTGGCATTCGTGTTTATGTGGTAAGTTCTTGTGAAAATTATGAGTTCATATTGGTCAGTGACTGGAAATAAGTCTAGTGACGGAAACAAAAATTAAACTGAAACTGGGCAGTTCATTCTTTCGAAAACATTGATATTATTTGTAACATTATTTTCTTTTAGAAAATGTCTACCCATTTCCAGCCCAAGTTCCAACACAATAGCACAATATATGTAATTCTAAACCTTTAATTTCCAAGAATGAGTTGCAAGGTGAGATCCAGAAATTATTACATCTGTATAGCCCAAACCATGTAATTAGTTTTAATTCTGCAAAATGTTGCCCTTCTTTGTAACGGATACACAGGTGGAATCAGTCATTGGAGATACCCCTACTTCAGTTGAATACGCAAATTATAAATACATTTACAGTGTTTAGAATAACAAGATGGTTCTTCCGTCTTGTTTGTCTGTTCCATACTGTCAGAGATGAATGTCTATAACGCGATAAATTTTAGATCCTAGATTAAGCCTTTGTATTCTTTGTTTTCCAATACGAAGAAAAATAGGTCCTTGTTGGTGAATAGGTAATCTGTAAAGTTTCGGATCTGTCCTTGGCACGTCAAGTGTAAGTGTCCGATGCCAGCAATGCCACTGCAGTCAGGGCTTGTCCTCGGATGAGTCTATTCAGCGGCTGTCTCTGCAGGTTTATCAACGGCTGTGCCCTCCTCACCAGCTGCCCCTTTCTCCAGAGTGCACCTGTCGACAGCATCTCCATTCTGCCTCTCCCCCTTCACTACAAACCAGACCTCATTGCGACGCCCAACAAACCGCCAAGGACTGTTGTACCCAGCTGCAAAGAAGTAGTTCTGCTCCAGGTCGTATTTGTCCTTGGTGAGTTCAGCCAGCTGGGTAGCTTCCTCTAGGTCTTTGGCCTCCGTGGTGTAACCACTGAAGGTTCTGTTCAAAGAAACCGTTGTGCGCTATTAAAATACTTTTGTTGATTCTCTTGAGAGAAAAATGCAGGGTGTTTTGGTGAGTTCCGTTTGTTGTCATTTTGATCCTACAGTTAGAATCCACTATGCTGTAACTTAGTATTCAAGTTGGTAGTTCATTTATATGGGTATGATTGTTGCAATGTTGCAGACTACCAGAAAGCTGTGAACTTACTTGACTACCACACGCTGAGCTGGGAGATGTGTCACATAAACATCTTCATTTGAGGGAGCAGGTGGGTCACCCTGAAACTCCTCAGTGACATAGAATGACATATCTTTTGTTGTTTTACAAAAGGGGCCTGCTCCAGGGGTTATTTTCCTTAACACAGGTACCGTCATTTCAATTTTTTCATCTGGAGGAAAAACGAGAAGAAAAAATTATTAGGGCTATTTCATAAAAGACCCTCAGGAATAAATATCCAAATTTTCAGTTTTGCTTAGCTAAGTGTGCGATTAATTTTTATAGTTGAGTGTTTGCCCTTACACTAATGCATGTACATTGTATTCAGAAAGCAGGGAAAAAATTCCAAGCTTGCTTGGGTGGGATTCGAACGCACCACTTTTTGCTTATTAAAGAAATTGTCTTAACTACTACTGATCCATCCAGTTTGCAGGGATTGGGAGGATGGTTTTTATCTAACGCAGGAGAAGATACCACATGTGATACTAATTTAGCTTCACAGAAATTGATGTCAATTTTGTAACTACGTTGTGCCCATACAACTGCATAAAAAATGATACGCCAGACGAAAAACCGAATTACCACTACGGTGCTATTGTAAGTAAAGGTCCTAAAGAAGAAAGTACTCAAATCAAGGTTGAACACCTGCCTTGAATTTTTACGTGTTTACTCAGCTTCAAATTGCCATGAGAATCAAGAAAACTGGAACAAACCAGCAAATCTCACTTGAAGATGTTTCAAAGGTCAAAATTGTTGACTTTTAGATTTTTGTAATGACCTGACCTCACCCCACATAAGACGGACAAACTGTGTAAGACTTATATGTGGTTTGATTCGGTGAAAGCCCCTCATGTGTTGTTTTGAAAAGCTTCCAAGCAATATTCTAGAGTCTATTTTCAAAGCTCTTTAGCACCAGAGAAAGTGAAAAGGAAAAATTATCAAGGGGCTTTGCGTACCACGCATGTGATGTGCTCTGTGAAAATGCGTCACAAAGTTACCAGAGCCACTGTTTTGAGTTTTAGATTGTGGTGTAAAAAGGAAACTCAGCTCTTTGTTTTTATGTGTCACTGAATTCAACATGCGGATGAAAACGAATGTTGAGGAGATGAAAAGGATGAGGATTCCTATTGGTTTAAGCTGTGTAAGATTCTTTCAAAGACATTTATTGCAAAAGTGGCTCTGGTGACTTGTGACTTCTTTTCACAGAGCCGGTGATGCACATACAATATGCGAGAGACAAAATGTGAAACATTCTGGTCATAAACTCCGCGCCAACAAACAGGTTACAGATTCATAAGATCTGATTTGGGATGGCAATCGGAAGTCGTCTGGCTGAAGAAATGGCTTACTTTTTTCGTTCTTGCCTGAGATGTAATCAAAGAGCTTGAAGAACATGTCTCTTCTGTTCTTGTTGGATCTCTCTGTTGATGGGCCTTCGATCGTGGACTCTGATGTGGTCACCCACGTTGATTTCGCATAGTTCCTTACTTCATAAGGTAGTGGCTGGCATTTCAGTCAGGAGAGAGTAGATTTGAGCTTGCGACTAAGTGTGTAATTTCAGATGCACTTTTGGGTGACACAGAAACGTCTGATGTCCGACTGTGAACTTTGACTTTACTTTCTGTCTCGTTTCATGGTGCATTTTTTTCTGCTGTCTGATTTTCGAGTCAATTTAAGTCTTTCATTAGACCTTCAAACATTCATTGGTCACATTCAGCAGACTGTCCACTGCATAAGAGTTTTTATTTCATTCGCTGGGCAGTAATGTGCATTTGTCCATGATTTTGACTGACACTGACTCAGATTAAAAGGAAAAGCCTCCCAATTATTCTTTTTTTTTTCCATGTGCATCTGCCTGTATTCTTCATGAAGTGAAGACTGGATACAGTGTATTCACATGACAGACAAAGTGAAATGTGACGGAAGACTTCTGAGACGCTTGGTAGAAACAAAAATAGCACTCCAACATGATCGGTCTGCATTGTTTGTGCCACTTCCAGTAAGTTCAATTTCCATCAAACGTGATGGGCTGGCCATGTTGAACCAGTAGGTTTGCTATAAAGCCCTCCATTTATCATATGACCCTTTACATAAACACTGACAATGTTATATAATGTCTATGGTTCACACAATGAGCCATAAACTTAACCTAGTCTGCAGGCTTTGCTAATATTAATGACCTTTCCACCCACTTTGATAAACAATGATGCAGTATATCCATTTACAGACGATTCTCTTCATTAATCTTGCAGGGCAAAACACTGAAATGGAAGTGGCACATTGTCACCGATCAATCAATATTACAGCATGTCCCATAGTAAGGCTCACCTTTTGAGGGTCTTGAGGTTCAACTGTGTAACTTGGTGACTCCAGTGAAGCAACAACACTTTTTATTGCAGAGAACATTTTCACTCAAGGCTAAATATCCCTGGAGGTTATAGATACAGAACTCATCTCATGAATCAGTCTAATAAACTTTAATTTCAGCACTGAGTGCAAGCAGAGTCCCCGAACCATCACAGAGTACACCTAAGAAAGATTTTGTCTACCTCTGAGGTATGTTTTAGGATAACCCCTTATATTCAAGGGGGAAATCTGCCAACTCAGTGCCCCACCTTAACCCTGTATCGACCGGAGACACCTCAAATATGTGTTGGCAAGGTTGAGCGAGTACACCAAACTTCATCAGTTGTGGACATGTGAATGGGTGAGCCATGTACACTGTACATGCCCCCTTCCACAGTGCACGTATCTAGAAAGAATAACACGTATTTCACTCAACATTTGAATCTGGCCTTAATCTGAAAAACTGATCAAAAGTTTTAAATGGATTGGTGTCATGGCATACATGTATACTCAAACAGGAGACAACAAAATGCATGATATACTGCAGGAAAAAATGGACTGGGGGGTGGAAAGAGGCCAGCAAAATCACCCAAACACAATACCTCAGCGATCAGTCACAAAGATAAGTGATGGTGAAATAGAACAACAATTAAACCCACCTGATAAAGTAATAACTTCAATTTCAAACAAGAAAAATACTAGCAGCACAGTTTATATTCCATACTGCTGCCAAATGCCTTGTTAATTTCCCTGGTTGAGGAATAAGAGAAATTTCCAGCAAGTACCAACCACAGCTAGCTAGGCACACTTAACTTGGCTAAAATGTTGCAAGCTGACTCCACTTTTCTCATCATATATCATCTCAATAAAAGTTTGCCACTACAGAAATGCTGGGAAGACACGAATTCTGGACTGAGAAACGTTTACCGATCTTGTTGGGAAATACTTAGAAAATTCTCTTCACTCCCTGTAGTCTTTGTACACAACTGCTGAAGTGGAATCAGGATGCAACATTTTTTTCCCTTAACTTTGTCAACACCGTTGGGCCTGCAAGTACAAAACTTGGGGCAATGGTGCATGCACAGCAGTAAGACCTGGGACGTAGGCTTATCACTGAACGGCACCCCCGCAGAACAGTGCAAGACCAGAGTCAGAGATGAGACAGCGATCAGAAGATCCAAGTTTCATTTAACATGTTCATCGATTCACCAACATAGTACAAACCCAACTGTGCGCTGGAACAAATCAGGACATGTAAAATCTACTCACCCAAATCATCCGAGTAGGGAAATGTAATGAACCAATGGGTCACAGCACTCTCGTCCAGCTAGCTCAAGTGCCGACAAGTACATGTACAAGCAAGTCGAAAAGTCCGTCGATCTGTTTCCATCCGGCCGTGCACGTGTACATTATGTACATGTACTGTATATCTGCACAGTGTAAGCATCGCTCGTGCGCACGTTACATGCATGTCGCACCTGATGCAGTATGAACTCTGTCACGTGACGTGGTTGTATAACACTCATCTAGGGTACCGGGTCAACGTCTCGGGGGCATGCTGTTCATTCAACCATGGAGTCGACCACGCTGTTTCATAATATGAAAAATTTTGTAACCGATCTGGCTTTGTCGCGTCTTGCACGTACGGTACGGGTACAGCTGTTTGTCAGGAGCAGATCTGTAATTAAGATACACGCGCACACCGCGAGGTGGATAGTGGTCAAGTAAGTACATGAATGGATACATGAAAATAACGTTGATAGCAGGGCCTAACATTAGCTACTACCCTGCATTTCTGTACTGTGCCTGAAGTTTCTACCTCCATGCTCTGAGCATTGTCTATTGAGCATTAACGTTACCAAAGAGTTCTCGGTGTACACTGTGTCTACCTCGTGGTCTGTCTTTACAAATTGACATAGTGTTTGATCTCCATTATATACACCCTTTCGGGAAAAGAGTGCCAAACTTACAAGACTAAGCTAAGTGTCCTCTTTATAATCAGCATCACTCCCTAAATTAATTTTGAAACTCTTGAAATAAAAAAACTATGTCGGATGTACACGTCCGACACCATCAAAACCATGCATTGCAATTGCTGGCAGAGCAATGCCTTTCTATCTCTACAATGTTTAGAAACCACTAATCACCTGTAGGTTTGAACCTCATTTGCATACATACCCTTCTGTAACAGTTACCAGATAGGCTTCCTTTTGTTTTAATTTGCATATATTTCACTGTTAAGACAAGACTGGTTCACTAATATGGGCATGGCCATGTATGGAAAGTGGGTGCAGCAAGCTTGAGTTGCCCATTGAAATGTACAGGGGCACAAATTTCAACGTCATTTTCTCTCAGCTAATTTGGACTTTTTCACTTTGGGCTTCAAAACACACTTTAAAGTCATTATAGCCATTACATTCTGCTGTGTGGAATATTTGGAAAACAAAATAAAGACTTGAAAAATTACTTTCATTTGAAGCGCACGGGGTTGAAACAAATCAGTAGGGATTCTGCCTTTGTGTGAGTTTGTACAAGTTACAACAAATTGTGGTGTACATCCGGGTACTATCTACCATTCTTGGTCGAGGAAATATACCTCTTTAGTGTCAGGAACATCTACATGTATTGCTAGAATGATAATGGTGATTCTTTTAATGAATAAATGCCATCAAAGGAGTATCCATGTGAAGTAACCCCTATTTCCAATATCTCCCATTTCAAGCCTTTTCAAGGTTGACTGTCGGTACAACAGCTGCCTACATGTACATGTACAAGTGGTGCATAGCACATGTACATTTGTATATGAGTGACACACATGTATATTACATAATGCTAGTCATGCATACACATGTGCAATATCATGTACAATAGAAATAAACCATTCTATACGCATTGCATGTTCACACTTTCGTTGCACCCACTTGATTTTTCCTGCAGGTGCTCATCTAGACAGAAACATGGCAATCAGTCAGGGTTCCCTTGTGCTGCTGCTAGCACTGACTGGGCTCGTAGTTTGCACAGGTTTCAGCATAAACAAACATGACAAGGGGGAAAGTGGCCCTCCTTTCTTCTGTCATGAGCTTGAGTGCCCCAAGTTCAAAGAGGATTACAACTCATCGGTAGGTATCATCTACTCTAGTGTCTAGTCTATCACCCTTCACAAATTGACAAGGCCGTATAAGTGGAAGGTAGGTCAGACTTTGTGTGCCACTACTGTGCAAATTATGAACAGTTGATAAATACCTACATTTTTGTAAATGTGCCAAAGTTAGAAGGGAAATGTAATTGAAATTCCAAACATGGAAAAATGCGACATCAGTATCTACATGCAATGTTCAATATTTTGGATGACTTCACATTTGCTCATATATGTACACAACTGCATTAATATAAACCCCCAAAATGCTTGAAAATATATCAGTTCCTGTGTGTGAATGATGTGACCAGGCTGTCTGTCTAAACTTGATATTTCCCTTGCACAGCAAGTCACACTTACACCTTCATTTCTACGAGTTTAGGCTTGCTTTTGTAAAGAAAAAGAAAAGGAGCAGTCCTATTGGACAAAAGCCGTGATACAAGGAATAAAGTAAACTTTACCCATTGTGTAACAGTCATCCAGTACGGGCCACGTTCATGACCCTTTCGTCTGTAGTGGGTTACTCTGCCATAGCCCTGAGTGTTTTCATGGTGTGTGTGGTATCTATGGCTCAAAGGTCGCTGTTACACAAGAACATTCATTTCTTTTGGCAGTTGTGGCCCACCCTGGCTGAGGTTTATGAAAAATTGGAGGATGTGCATGTAGGACTGCTGGGGTGAAAGGAATGTGTTCAATGTGTAAACAAGTTGTGAGATGTTGGTGTCACAATAAATTTGAATTGTTGCTTTTTATTCTTTGTGAATGCAATGTGCAGAACCATCCCTGATGAAAGTTAAATATTCAGTTAAGAGATTTTGTTTCTGAAATGTGTTTGCATTCAGTGTTATGCATTTGCATGTGGTTTCAGGACTATCAAATCCGAAGATATGAAACCTCCAAGTGGGTCAGCACCACCATTACTGGCATCGATTATCAAGCTGCCTCTGAAGAGGCCTTCCTGAGACTTTATGAATACATCCAAGGACAAAATGACCAAAGTGAGTTTGACAAAATCTACTGAAACTCTTGAACTGCCTCTTTAAATGTTGAAGTGGGATGTTTGATTGGACATACGTGGACAAGTATAAAATAAAGGCGTGATGCTTGGAGCCAAAGCATGTGATTGGTGTTGGGGTGGGCTAATTAACCCTGTGGGGGGGAGGCAGAATCAGCCCCCCCCTTCAAAATTTTTTGCGATATTGCTGCGGTGCATTTTTTCCAGGAGCTGAGCCTTTAAGAGATTTAAAGTGATCTTTGAAATCATTTTGACACCAATTTAGTGAAAATCAAAATTTTTCTGAGACATGTCAGCCAAAATGTGTACAAGTACTTTTTCCACGGCGGCGCTCAGTGCAAGTGGGCTGGCACGTCTGTAGTGTTGAACTTGCATGATAGGGTTAAATCTTTTCATGTGTTATGATAAGGAGTGTTTTGCATGTACATGCATGCCAAGTTTCATAAAGTTGAGAGTGGTTCAAGTACCGAGCGCCATAAACAACAGCAGCATAACATACTTCCAAAAACTCTCAAAATCCATTAACATTACATCTACATGTACCCTTGTGCCAATTTTGATAATTTACTGCAGCGCCCAGTTCTGCCCTGGTTTGACTCACTCCATCACATATGTTTTAATACAACGCTATTTGTGTGATTTGTAGAGGTCAAGATACCGATGACCGTGCCGGTGATCAACAGTGTCCAGCCTGGTCTGGGGCCCGTCTGTGCCAGTAACTTCACCTTCTCCTTCTTCGTCCCCTTCGAGTTCCAGAGCAACACCCCAAAGCCGACTAATCCGGAACTCTTTCTGACCACCCTTGACCAGCACAAGGCTTACGTCCGGTAGGTAACCCCCTCCCCCTTTTATGGAGGGGAGAAGGAAAAGGTCCTTTCTCCTACAATGGTTCTGAGATATTTTTACTCTCCTGAAAAAGTAGGGGTTACTTGCCCTATCCTGCTTGAAAGTGTCCGAGTTAATTTAACTTCGGGGAAACACTGAACATACAGCATACATCAACATGCATGCACTTGATACATGCAGAGTTGAGATAACGCCAACTGTTTTCCCTGCTCGAAATTTATGGACAAATACATCTGGTGAAAAGGAGTGAATGATACATTAATGCAACTGATCAGTCCAAGAGCTTCATGTAAACTGTTTTTGTTGATGGGTTATCTGCTTTGTTTGTGTTGAAAAACTGTGAAATGTATATTATGACAGTGCTCATCATAAAGATTTCAGGCAAGAAAAAGCCTGCCTTTTGTCTGTATTGGTTATGCATGTGTATTTTTACCATGTGTATTTTCACATGGTGGTCTTTAGCATTTCCACATGGAACCTTTGCTTTTGCAACTTTTTTGAGGGGCTCAAATTCTAATCATGTCCAGAGTTGAGCACATCTTAAATGCCTTGTGCCCTTGTGTCTCTTGGACCTGCAGGGTTTACTCCGGTTTCACAAACGAGAAAGTCTTCCCCAAGGAGGCAGCCGCCCTCGCTGCCGCGTTGAACTCAACCCAGACGTACGACAAGTCGTACTACTACTTGGCTGGATACGACAGTCCGTTCGTTGTCCACAACAGGCACAATGAGATCTGGTTCATTGCAACAGAAAAATAAAAGGCAAGGCGTTGCTACAACTCCAGTAAAGTGGACCTAAGGCACCCTGTTGGCCAGTCAAAAACTTCAGTTTGTATCACATGACCAGCTGACAGTTTGCTTTTTTCTAAGTTTCTGCTAGAGCATTTGAGCTTGAAATCTATGAAAGTAATGCCTGTGGACGACACTTATAGTTGAACACATCATCAAGAATAGGAAGGCTTATCACTCGTGGTAATTATTTTTTCTGTTTAGAATTTCTTGGACTGTTTTGCCCGTAATGCTGTTCATGGAGGTGGGCTTGCTTGCCAGGTTATCAACGTGGAATTTCCGAGTTATTTGAACTGTGCAAGGGGCCTTGTCTTGCTACCAACAATTACATGTATATTGTAAGGTTCTGTACTCAGAATACCTCCTCTGTGATCCGACACATACTTGCAAGTTGTAGATGGTTTAAAGTGGGAGGCCATTGGCTATCTGTTCTTGGTAATTTCCGTTATTGTCACGTATGAAAGTACATGTAATGATTAAGTGGAATGGTTTGGCTATCAGCAAACCAAACGAAAGTGCTCAATCTCTTGGATGGCACTACTAATGTAAATTCTACCCGTTCAATTCACATATCATCTCAAAATGCACATGCAGATACTTAGCCATACCAATATTTAGGGGAAAATCAGAATTAGATCAAGTTTTTATACAGTTAAAACTTCAATAATTACTAGCCATGTAATCTTCACTTTTATACTGATGATTTTTTTTGTATCTTTTTTCTTGAAATGATCATGCTAAAAAGATGCCAAGACATTCTGACAGTTATCAATTTGGATTCAAAACTGATTAGTAGAGTATTGTCAAGTAATTGTCAAGTTCTTGTTATCACATACCTTTTTTTGGAACTTAGATATTTGTGAAGTTCACAGTGTTGAAATTGCGTGAAAGTCCTTTGCACCTGTTATCTCAGTGCTGTTAAAGTTCAATTTACGCTGCTGCTGATGAGAAATAGTATGAATATCCAACTACATAAAATGCATTTTCTTAATAGCATTGCTTGATGTTATTGGATAGTCAGCAACATTTCTGAAATACTTGTCATAGCCTTTTTCAGATGGCAGATTTTTTTTTTATTTTGCAGAATGGAAAAATGTGTATATTTTGAATGGAAGTTTATTAAGAGTAGGATCATTTTGCAGAACGCTTTGTTGAAAGATTAGATAATTTACCATTTTTTGATGTGGCACTTCAAGCAGTAATTGACGAGGTAATGGTTGTGTTAGTGATATTAAACGAGATAATGGTGTAATTTAATACGTTGTTAGGGTATTGGTTATTTATGAATATATGTTGTCTTTGCTGTGTGGATTACGACTGCTATTGTAAATTTTTTTTTTTTTTTGAGCCGGGATAAACCTTCAGAGCCAGCTGCCGACATTTAGTTCCATAATCGTGGCAACCCGAAAATTCAACTTCAAAAGTAACTGAATATTGACATTTAGCTCTAGTTGTAACAAAGTTTTTGGGACCGGATAAATTACTTTATTGTCCCTAACCCCCCTCAATCCTCCAAAATCCTTCGGGCGGTTTTGGAAGATTGTGGGTGAATAGCAAAAGTGCATGGCTGATTGTGAAGGATGCCATGCGTGAAGGTCGTGTTGTGTTGTTTTTGCTCAGTCAAACACAAATTCGGCCCAATATTTCTTTTGAATCAACGGCACTGCTCAAGAATGCCATTCGCACTGCCACAACATAATGACAGGAATTGCCGGAGGATTTTGAAGGATTTAGGCAGTAGGCTCACACAAAAAACATTTGCAAGAAATTTTGGTGGATTGAGGCTGAATACAATTTCTTCATGTCAGAAGTCGGAGAATTTTGGAGGATTGAGGGTAGTCCCCAGTGAAGGCCAAGGGGTATAGGGTTAAAATAACCAGGACTTTTGTTATAAAAGGATTGAAAAAGAAAAACATAATTCATGAAATTGATTTTCGTCAAATTTGCTCTTCATAATAATACCTTGTCATAAAGTGTCCTTTTTATCGCGAGTATTCACAAGAGCCTCAGGTTTTTGGGAGACTCTTAAAAATTCTACACCTGCACGACTACATAGAACACGGAGCGGTTTGTTTTGGTTGGTCGGTGCATAGTTTGTGAGGTTACGAATCCACTTTTTCAAAAATCGCGGTCAAATCCTACGGAAGGGCTTCAAGGTGAGTTTTAAGGAATAAACAATGGGTCCGTCTGGGTCTATAGGCTTGCATAACCGGAGAGATCCTTGTATTTGTCTTTCAACTGGTGCAGATATACAGCTTAGTTCTTCGAAAAGTAAAGGACACGAGCTTTGTTAAAACCTCTACAGAACTGGAACATTATTACTATTAGCCTCATCACATTATTTTCTAACGGGCAAAAATAGGAAGTTTCAATGTGGGCAAACCTGTCGACCCAATGGGCGTTTGGAAAGGGTGGACAGATTTCGCGCACTGTGATTGGTCAACGCGTAGCAAACTCTTGGAGTCGCACTGTTGTGAATCGCCTGTATTGCAAGAAAAAAATCTAAGTACAGTACTACTACTCGTGGATGTGTTCTCCACTACAACGCTATTTTTCCAATAGAAGAACATGATTTTAAAAAACTATTCAATGAAATGAGTCCCATATGACACACAAGTGAAATCGGGCTGGAGTTTCTTTGTTATTTGAACCAGGTGCAACCGACAAACATTTCTACCTTAATCTGAATGTATAAAGGGTTGGGTTTTTTATCAGGAGGAAAATATCTCATTCAATAAACGAAAGTCGACTGGTAGTACATCCACCCGATGTACCGGTATACCAAAAAATTCAAACAGTACTTGCTTTTCTTCTCTACATGTTAATTTTTAATTTATCGTTATTTTTGCACTTTATATATCCTCTATGACTGTCTTTTAATAGTGAATATTGTAGCAGGTATAAGAGAAAATATTTGTCTTTTGCATATATATGTTATTAAAGGTTTTTAAATTCTGTCGTGACTATAAAATTCCTTTGCAATCGCTCGTCACGGCGCGGCCTGAAGTCGTCAAATTCAAAGCACACAATGAGAGAGTGTTTCAAAACCAACCGCCACGAAGATCGATGTGCATGTTAGGTATGTGCAAGGTATCGCCAACGGATTCTGAGGCCGTGTCCGAAACGGGCTTGCAGAGCTTCAGTTGTAAGTCTATTTTTTTTGCGTGTCATCGTGTATTTCCGATGGAGTAAAGCCAAGGCCTAGACCTATAGCTCCAGACAACAGATTCAGACGCACCCTTAGCAAACATGCACTAGATCTCCCCCAAAACACTGCGGGTCAGTCCGTGGAAGTGGCGGTGCTATAAAAAGGCTCCAAGCAAAACACCTCAGAATACTTCAACCAGTTACACTACGTCTTCTGTCGGTAATATTAACAGATTGTGTTTTAACTAAGGGAGAAGTGTAAACCTTTCATTTCAGCAAAACATATATGCATACACGTATTTCCGATAACTATACAGATACATAATTATATCGCCTTAATTATTTAACCTCTCTAATCATCCACCATTTAATTGCTTTACCAGCTGCATTCATTAATTCAATGAGAAATAGCTGATTTCTATGGCCCATTTCACACTTCCCATATCAGAAAAATTAATAGTGTAGACAACGGAATTAAGATGCGGGAAATGCATATAAGCCGCTACTTATGACTTAAGTTAGATAGTTAGATAGAAAACTTGTCGCATACGGCTTCCCATGTTCTCCATACTCAATACAGGTATTAGTTTGAAGAATTTTATTACAAACGTCTGTCCTTATTCTCAAATGTTTCATGAATACATGCTAAATTCTTAACCAGGTACTAAAGAAAGTGTTCACAAAACTATTAACTTAAGAATAAATCTACTATATAAATACCTATCTGTTATAGTTATTAATTTAGGAAGGTTACAATTGTTTTTGTATTATTTCAGATTATCCTCCCATAGAAGGGGGGGGGGTGGCTGGAGCCATACCGTCTAATAATAACTGAAGCGATTCCGACCGCTGCGTCGGGCGGAAGATCGAGCCGCGTCCTCGTAGGCGTCTTCGTTCAACTGCAAAAAGGTATAAACCATCGACATTTATGAGAAAAATCTCGCCAACTGATCAAGGACTGGTACCTGAGTTTCCGTGACAGTGACTTCATCTACAGTTGCCAAGCTGATATACCTCTGTGGTTCACTCGTACACAGAGGAATATACAGCCCCTCGTAGACGTCCCGGGTTGTGGTTTGTATGAATGACCTAGACCCACCCGTTATACCAAATTTGAAAGTCGAAAAAGTCATTGAAACTATATCATTTATGTTTCGTAATTAGTAGTTTGTCATTTATCATGATATCAGATGTTACCGCCTGCGTAATTCCACAGATTCATATTTTGTCACTGTTTAAAGTGTCTGCAACACTGATGCCACTCAGGTCACGTGAAAAGGCTTTATCTCTTAAATACAAGGCATGTTTTAACAGACTTTTGGGTGCAAACTAGGGACCGACTTCTCGAAGCCCCGTTCATTGTGTCGTTCCATTTAACCCGCAGAGTCAACCTTTAATCTTTGAACTTGGCGTCTTTTTATACATTGTTGGATTGTTAATTGATAGGTTTTTGTCCTCAAGTCTTAAATGACGGCCTTAGAAGATGCTGCATGTTTGGAAATACAGTGAAGGAACAATAGCTGAGGCGTATCCAGGTCTTGGGTAGGTCAGTTGAGGTGAACAATTTCTCAAGAAATTACTGCCCATCCTTACTGAAGAATGTTCAGTAAGGATGTGTTCATCCTTACTGAATCTTTATAAGCCTCCCCCAAAAATCATGGGCGGTATAGTACCGGTCCTTCCTTTCAAAGATCGCAACATGACTCAGTTGAGGGGGAAACGTGCCCCGTCCCTTGCGACGCCACCGAACAACAGACTGCATTAAACGTGTAAAGCTTACCCCTCGCTGATGATAGTAGAGCTCCTCCAGGCCGGTAGCCACGTACGGCCTGGCAAACTCAGCGTGCAGGTTCTGCGAAGACAAAGGCAAAAAGTTCAACCACTGACTGGCCGTTTGTGTCACTGCAGCTCAAGCAGCGTGCCATCTGTCTCGTTCCTTAAAAAACACAGCTTTTCAAGAAAACTGAGACACAACAAGAGGAGAACAAAAGTGGGAGGGCGAAAAGGAAACAGCCAAAGGACTGCGAATATAGAAGTAGAATTGGCCTTCCTTTTCGGTCAGCCTATTTCAGATCCCCGTGGCCAAGTCCTGCATATAAATGGCACCTTATCCAGTGGCGTAAATTGCGGCCGGGAAAGGGAGGGGGATGGGGGATTGTTGAGGGGGATGACTTACCCCGCAAGGGAAATTCGAAAAGCGGGGGGGAGGACCATTTGAAAGTAGGGCCGATCGGCGTTCATGATACAGATGTATATCAGTAGTACGCATTCATACTACTGCAAAATCTTGCATACTTTGCAAAACTGTTCTCCCTTTTGAGTGCTATTGAATACATTTTGGTTCTTGACACCCTCACAAAAATTCTCTGCAATCTGCTTCAATCTTTTTTTTCCAAAATGAAAAGTGAAGAATTATTCAATAGCCCATCCCTCCATCAAAAAGTTTGGGGAACATCCTATATGGACCCACATCCCCTAGGAGTTACGCCCATGTATTCATCAGCCTGTACTTACATGCTATACTGTAAATTGCGTCCAACAAACCAAACTGCTCAGTACAGCTCGAAGTTAAATATTTCTACTGAAATGTAGGTATTACTCGGCGACAAACCTGCTGCACGTAGGGAGATCGTGCCAAGACCTGGGCCAGGTGACCCATCCGTCGGTCGTCGTAGTCCGACCCATTGTACGCGCTACCGCCCGCCGATGTGCGAACATCGCTGTCCTCCAGGCCGAAGCTGCCGCGGCGACCGTAGGCCATTCGACGCAGGTGCTTGTTGTAAGCACGCCGTCTCCAGTCCTCTCGCTGGCGTCTACGAGCCAGGATGCAGCAGCACACGCCCAGGCCAAACAATGTGAGAATGAGTGCTAGGACCCCCAGCACAACAAGCACAATGACCGTGGTGGCCACCGGCTCTGAGAGAAAAGAACACGTCGAGAAAGTTATAAGAGTTGATTCACTACTTTACACCGATAGAGAACATAATGTCATTCTACTTTCTGATTGACCACTTGAAAAAGTAAAATTGACGGGGGGAGTGGTAAAGAAGGGAACGGGAGAGTCTGAAAAGTTTCCATCTACCTATAACGTCACATTATGTTTACATATCGCCATCTTATATCTCCTCGTGTGGCGAATTCTTCAGCGTCTTGAAAGTTTTAGGATTCCCCAAAATCTCCCACAAGATTTAGAAATCAATGCCTTTGATCATAACAAGAATCAACATCAAGCCATTAGGTATCGCACCTGGTGCTGCTGTCGTCGTGGCCACCACAGTAGTCATCTCTGTAGTGAACTCCATAATTTCCGATTCACATTGAGTTCCTGTATATCCTTCCGCACAACTGCATAAAATCGAAGACAATGTTCTGAGACGTACTTGCTACAGTGTTTGAAGAATGCAACGTGATTTTCTGATATCATACTTGATGGGCCCACTCAGCAAATTCCTTTTCAATAAATACTGGCGCTTTTTTATTGGGATTTTTTTCTCCACTAGGCGTACATCAAAATTTGTAGTTCAATCAATCACCCATTTCTTGTTCATTTCCTCAATTGTGAATATTGTGAAGGAACACATTTCAGAAAATGCCCAGTCAAGTATACAAAAAGGGGCCGAAAAGAATAAAAACCGAAAACAAATTACCTGCAGGTGTAGGTGAAAAAAGGATATCGATCGGTAACATTACATGTTCCGCCATTCTGACAGAAGTCTGCCGCACAGGCAGTGGTCGAGTCTGAAAATGACAACATACATTCGGAGACGAGATTTCAAAAAGTGATTTGTTCGTTCATCACACCATTTGTCCTAAAGCCTAACTCAAAAAGGGGCCACTTTAAATGCAATACTGGGAACATGACAGTGAAAGACCAAGCACACAGGGGTGAGAAAATGGTGGGTACCTACCGTAGGCGGTGGTTGTATTGACAACATCAAGCGTGGTTTGTCCGTCAGTGAGTACTTGCCCCTCATTGACGTCACCGTTCAACACGGCCATCACCATGTCGGCTGTCGCGTTGGACGTGGGGGGAAATGCGGCAACGGCGTCTACGAGGATGCTCCCTGGTCTCGCAGCGACAGCGATAATTACCAAGACGTCATTTGTCAACGGATCGAGCGAAAGATGCCGAAAAATCTAGTCACAAATCAGCACAAGAAATGTGTCACGCAACGCAGTTTTGTGTTCAATCGATAACTGCCTTAAAAATTTCGAACCTGTGCATTTTGTGGATTTTTATACAGTGACAATGTAAAATTCGGACAAAGGATGAATTTTGAACTGTGCATTTACAGTTTTTACAAGTTTAGGTCAACAGAGAAAAAGTAGGGAATTCTAAAGTACAGAATTAGAACTAGCGATAGCTTGATATACTGTTCCATCCTGTCTCTGAAATTTCACATAAAGGGGATTAAAGCCAGGTCAGCCAGACAGGGACAAGCAAATACCTCTTCCCCACGCTCTCTCGAATTAAATTTAAATACCGCAGCCACCTGCACTTACCGCAGCGCCCACTATTGACAGAAATTCTCTCGTGGCAGCTGCAAAGGGATCATTGTAAACATTTTTGAAGAAGACAGCAGTCCCGTTCACTCCCAGCACACGTAATACGACCGTTATTGTCATCACGACTGAAAAAAAAAATTGCCCGTTTATGAAACCTCTCATCATGATAATGTTGAAAGCATAAGTTAAGGCGGTAGAGGTTTTATTTTGCGCGTGCAGTTAAGGACAAAGAAAGAGATTAAATGGCTTCACCAGCGTGACAACAGCATGCAACGCTCCCTCAGTAAGAGTAAAATGTTCCGGAAACCCCAACGCAATATCCTCGATCAGGCCCTGCCCCTCCAGGGCAGTTAATCGTCCAAGCGGGCACGTCACCTTGTTTCACCGTCGAAACAATGCTCAATCAACGTTAATGCCTGGGATCACTTATGGGAAAATCAGATTTGAAAGGCGGTTTGTCATAAATGATAAACCAGAACATCATCATAAAACTACAGCAGAGCCATGCTTGCCATTATACAGGAGCACAATTAAAATCAGGTTCGATATAAATTACTTACGAATTTTGTTTTTCCACATGACTGAAAAAAAAAATAAATTGAATGTCAAACCAGAAAGAAAATTAAAGGGACTCACCAGTGTTGTTACAAACACCGTTATCTCTGACATATCCATCCAATTCGCGACACTCGCACGAATAGCCGATTGCAACGTAGGGGTTTCTGCGACAAAATTCCCCTTCGCCCGTGCACAGATTTGGCGTAACCTGGCATGGATCTGGATCTGTAATAAAAAATACCTCAAAATTAAAATCAGCGCAATTCTCACCCTTCCCACTATTACTATCGTCACCGTTGCAAACTCTTCACAAACCATCCTATAAAAATGAATATTGTCCTTTTTAAAAGTAACTTTGACGAAGTCCAACAACAACAACAACAACAGCAGCAGCAGCAACAACAACAACAAAACGACGACGACGGTGATGTGACAACCCCCCTCCCCCCAAAAAACAAAGGGCAAGGGTAGCAGTAACAGCAATGACAATATCGACGACGACAATAAGCACTCTGTACGAACATAAACTCACCTTCACACGTCACACCTGAGGCTCCATTTGGACAAACGCACTCACAGTAGGTTTCATTAAACAGCGCCTCATTGGAGCAGGACGCATCAGTCAAGGGACATTCTGTAACGGTAAAACATGTTTAATTTGAATAATTTCCTGTGACTTGTTAAGGCATTAAATTGTTCGAAACCATAAAATAACACAGTTATATACGGTTTACAGATAGATGCAAAGTTGCTTGTGCGGTTTCACGGCAACACACACGCAAAAGAAAAATTAAGTCCGAAGTTTGCATCATTACATTGCAACTTCATTTTGTCGTACACAATACGGGCGAGTCACAATAGTGTGCCTCCAAGAGTTTACAACGCGTTGGCCAATCATAATGCGCAAAATTTGTCGACCCAATGCGCGTTTGGAAAGGGTCGACAAATTTCGCTCGCTCTGATTGGCCAACGAGTTGCAAACTCTTGGAGGCGCACTATTGTGAATCGCCCGTATTGAAATTCCTATCCTGTGAATCCATGTTACAAGGGCAATTTGCTTGCTCAATCCCATTTCACCGAGGTGCTAACATTCAAAGGCATGTGTGTTACGAGAGCCGTCGATGAGACCATAGAGGAAGGACACAAGAGTTTGAACTACTCGGGCTATAACATCTGGCCAATTACTGCTTTTTGTCATGCCCGGTAAGTCCGTAGCCAGAGCGCAGCGAGCGCTTGCTACGCACCGTCTGTTTCACAACTACAAACCCCTTTGTACCTTTTGATCGCCGCCGCCATTTTTCGCTGGTAATCTGCATCTTAAAACTTGATGTACTGAGGTATAGGAAACTGAATATTCATGCCTTTGTTGGTGAACTTGCATTACGCCGTGTGCCCAAAATGTACATGTGCAGTCATTACCCTTAATGAACGCTTTCGTCTGGAATTATTTTGGGAATAAATAATTTCGTTGTTTACAATATTTTGTGCTTTAAATAATTTTTTATGATGGCATTGGCACAAAACCGTATTTTAAGAGATTTCAGGATCACTCCCTGTGATGAACTAGCGCATTTTGTTCCTTATGAACTTAGCTTTCCAGTATTAGTCAACATTTTGTTGGCCAGTCTTAGCCTAATCTGTATCAAGTCTTTAAAATTGATGTATTGGAGGGAAGAGAATAAAATTACAAATTTTGTAAAGATAATGGAACAGTGTATCAAAATTAAAAAAATTCTTATTCACGATGGCAAAAGTAGGTCTAATATCCGGGATTTTTCTCTCAGTTTTTCATGGTCAAAGCAATAATTTGTATTTAGTTGCAAGCAAAACACTGCAAGTATTACTAGGATATTACTGGCTCCGCTTGTCGGTCTAATCTGCAGGCAGTAATTGGGCATTTTTGGAAGGTTTTCTATTATTCGTCTGACTCGGCGGCGACCATCATTGAACATTTAAAGCAAGATATTGGACGGAGAGAACCCCCGCCTTTGTGTTGGTTATTGTTTGATCGGAATCTCAGGAATTCTTTACAGACTTCTAGGGAAGATGTATTAGGTGTGTATAGGGATTGGACAGGTAAGGGGGTACCCCTCCGTCCCATATCTTGCCTAGTATACCATGATGAAACAAGCACCTTGGCAGCCGTGTGAAGCACAGTTTGATAAGGGAGAGTCAATATGGGTTCACATATTTAGAATAAGAATCCAATTCGCATAAAAAGTGATTCCTAAATTTCAAGTGGTGGCCAGCAATTCTGCAAAGGTCGTCTCTCTTGAAAGTCCAAGGCTGATAGTCCCAGTCCTCTTACCCGAACAGGTAGTTCCATTGAAGGCCTGGGCACAGCTGCAGTTACAGTTCTGCGTGTCCAGAGTCCCTCCATTAAGACAACTCAGCGAACAGTCTAAAGATTGCAATAATAGAAAACATACAAGCACAGATTTAGACAAAACAATGTCTTCTTTTCTTGCTAGTGGTCATTGTTAAACGAAGGAGTTATATTCTTTCAGCTCCGAATCCGTCGGGGTATTTTGCGGTGATGAAAGTCTTTTGAGCTTGGATTAGGTATAAATGTGAATATCGTCGGTACACGTATCTTAACTGTGCATGTAACGAAGGATGTTCCAATGGGAAATCCTGAGATTTGCAATTTAACTGCGTTCATAATTCTATTTGCCGGCTGCACGAGAGTATGAAGGCGCCTTTCCATAATTACGCGCGTCAACAACTGCGCCAAGCCATACGTATCCATCAAAAATGGCGCCCGTGGCGATTTTGACGGCCGAACGCAACGCACATGTGCCTTTTTGCTAAAGGCTTCGATTTCTGTGCCCGCGAAATTGAACCGCATCGTGTGTGCAACCCACCAAAAACATAAACATGGAAAAGCGCCTTTAAAGAAAGGTGCCTTAAAACTCATTTTGTATAGACGTAGCCCTCTTTGGAATACCAGTCTTAAGTCTACTACATGGCATACCAAAATCAAACTTAAAATACTCCCCAAGTTGTCTGCTGACTGTATGCTCGAACGGAAATTGTGACAAGTTGGATTTGTTTTTGTTGACCGTAAACTTGAAAAATAGCCTCTCCATAGCAACCGCTTGCTCACTCATAGTATTATGAATCACCCCTATTACTCGAACAAGCAAAATTGACGAGGGAAGAGGAAAAGAAAGGAGCGGAAGAGTCTGAAAAATTCAGTCGACCAATAAAATCACACTTTGCTTAGATATCACCATCTTTAATTTCTTCATGTGGGAAATAAGCCATTTGCGAGTTAAATTTGAATACAATCTCAGACTGGTACACTAAGTTATCTGATTGCACATAAACGTAACAACTTAAATTCCCTAGACTAAGGACACTGTTGCTATACCTTGGGATTTGGGGCAAGCTTTTGCACATTGACCACTATCTCTGGAAAGGACTGGCTTCTTTGTGCCCTTTTTAAATAGTGTTTTGGTTCAAGGCTTCTCTTATGTAACTAAGCTAATGCTTGCCCCAAATCACAAGGCATAGCAACAGTGTTTTTAGTATGGACAATTCAAATGGTTATGTTCATGTGAATTTAAAGAACTTAGTGTACCAGATTTTATTCACATTCCCCAAAATCTTCCACAAGATTTAGAAATCAAAGCCCTTGATCATAACAAGTAACAATGTCGAGCCATTAGGTGTCGCACCTGGCGCTGCTGTCGTCGTGACCTCCACTGCAGTCGATTCACATTGCGTTCCTGTGTATCCCTCCGCACAACTGCATAAAATCGAAGCAAATGTCTTACGATTTACTTGCTACAGTGTTTGAGGAATGTAACATGATCTTCTGATATCGTGTTTAATAGGCCCACTCAGCAAATTCCTTTTCAACAATTACTGGCGCTTTTTCAATGGGAATTTTTCCACAACATCAAAATGTGTTGTTTCTTGTTCATTTCTTCGGATTTTTCGAGGACGAAAATCACTTTTAATTCTTTTTAAAGAACATCTTTCTGAAAATGCCCAGTCAAAAATACAAAAAGTGGCAGAAAAAGATTTAACAAGATGAATACAAATTACCTGCAGGTGTAGGTGAAAAAAGGATATCGATCGGTAACATTACATGTTCCGCCATTCTGACAGAAGTCTGCCGCACAGGCAGTGGTCGAGTCTATAAAAGACAACATACATTCGGAGACGAGATTTCAAAAGTGATTTGTTCATAAATCACACCTTTTTGTCCAAATTTAAATGCAACACTGGGAACGTGATAGTGAAAGACCAAGCACACAGAGGTGAGAAAATGGTGGGTACCTACCGTAGGCGGTGGTTGAATTGACAACATCAAGCGTGGTTTGTCCGTCAGTGAGTACTTGCCCCTCATTGACGTCACCGTTCAACACGGCCATCACCATGTCGGCTGTCGCGTTGGACGTGAGGGGAAATGTGGCAACGGCGTCTACTAGGACGCTGCCTGGTCTCGCAGCGACAGCGATTATTTCAATGACGTCATTTGTCAGTGGATCAAGCAAAAGATGCCGAAAAATCTAGTCACAAATCAGCACAAAAAATGTGTCATGAAAGCACTCTTTATGCTCCAAAGATACCTGCCTATTGCCTAACAAAGGATAAAGCCAGGAGATCCAAAATTGCTGATTTTGGAACAGAAGAATAAAAAAGCTTTGAAAGTTTGCATTTTGTGGCCAGTGACGACAGTGCCACACTTAAAAGTTCTGATGGAATCAAGGACCTTTAAAGATGGAGGTTTCTAGTAACGGAAGATTTTTTTTGAAGTGTCTATCTAAAATTATTAAACGGTTGATTCAAGGGAGAACCAGCAGGGAATTCTGGAGCGCAAAAGTAAAACTATCTGCAGCCATATATCTTGAAATACCGGTCCTCTTTTTACTGTATTTTATAACGCAGACCAACAGCCCATACAGCCAGACGTGGACAGTCAAACACCTCTTCGCCATGTTTTGCATTTTCATTTTGATATCTTGAATGCAACTTACCGCTGCGCCCACTATTGACAGAAATTCTCTCGTTGCAGCTGCATAGGGATCATTGTACACATCAATGAAGAAGACAGCAGTCCCGTTCACTCCCAGAACACGTAATACGACCGTTATTGTCCTTACAACTGAAAAAAAAGAAATTCACTCTGTTTATGAAACCTCTTTATGTTGGAAACATGACTCCTTTGAGACAGTGGCGTATCATTTGATGGGGGAAGTCACACACCTCTAAAGACATATTGTATTTTTTGTTATTTCTTTCCCATTTTTAGAAATTGAAAGGAAACTGAGAACACCTTCCTTTGTGAGCAAAAACCTTTCTAAAATGAAAAAAATGTTGACTGCAAGTTTCAAAGAAAAAATCTTCATTTATCCATCCAAAACCTGGATACTCCACCGCTTGTAAGTGGAGACGTCTATTCTCAGATGGTGCACGTGACCCAATTCGACACTATGTACTTGTCCCCCTCTGTATTTTGGTAAATCAGATGGCACGTGACGTATTGACCATCAAAGATCGAAAAACCAATGGTGAGACATTCCTGAAGAGAATTTGTTTTTACTATACGGGGTGACACATGGTTAGAATTTACAGGCTTGTATATAAATGTTTTTGTTTAAGTACTTGCACGGCCTAGTCGCAATAATTTATTAACACGGGCCGTCAGAATCTTCGAAATGAAAACTTCGTGTGTTTTATTAATTAATGAACCTCCATGTTGCTGTCCCCCATTTGCCATTCTTGTGGAGTTGCACTTTTGTTGTAGCAAGGACAATACGAAGTTTACTGTGCAAAGGCGAGGCGACAAATGTCTGCGACATGTATGTCGTTTGTAAAGTGGCCAAAATAAAGTCCAAAGAATATTACATCACCTTTCCCCCTGCATATCCCCTTCAGGGACAGATCCGAAGGTAGGGTTCCACCCCCGCCCATGTTTTTCTTTTTCTGGGACCTAACTCTAAATGTCGGAAGGTACCTTATGCATAAACCATGTTGGGGTCACAGTTTGCTTGATATAGGTTAAGGACAAAACAAAGAGATTAAATGGCTTCATCAACGTGACAACTGCGTGTACCACCAACTTATATGAAACAAGGTGTCCCGGAAGCCTCCAATGTGATATTCTAGATCTGCCACTGCCCCTTAAAGGTATAATAATCGTCCAGGTGGACGCGTAACGTCGTTTTAGTGTTGAAATAACGCTCAATCAACGTAAATGCCTGGGAAGTCTTATGGAATATCAGATGGAAAACTGAGGTGTTTTTTTCGTACAAGATATAACTGAATATCATAAATCTGCACTAGAGTCACGTATTCCATTTACGGGAGCACCATTAATAAGACGTTCAATTAAAATATCAATTTTGTTTTCAACAGCATAAAAATACATTCCATTAACAAGGGCACCATTGACATCACATCCGATTAAAATACCATGTTTTTTCAACATAGTGAAAAAGTAAATTGACCATTGTACAAAACATAAACAGTGGAGACTCACCACTGTTACTACAAGCACCGTTAACTCTGACATATCCATCTAAGGTACGACACTCGCATGAGTAACCGTCTGCAACGTAGGGGTTTCTGCGACAAAATTCTCCTCCGCCCGTGCACAGGTTTGCCGTAATCTGGCATGGATCTGAACCTATAAGAAAAAAAGTCGATAAAAGTCATGTGAATCTCATTCTTGCCACCATCACTATCACAACTCAACCTAATCCATCCCATAAAACAAATTCTTTAATTTCACAGAGTAACTTTGATGAAGTCAAACAAAGGCGACAACTTTCGCAAGAATGGCAGCTGCTGCAGCTGTGACAGCGGCTGCAACAGCGAATTGGCGATAACGCGGAAGCAGTAACAGCAAGGAATACATCAACGACGACGACAATAAGGACAGAAAACAAACATAGCCTTACCTTCACATGTTACACCTGACACACCCCCTGGACAAACGCACTCACAGTTGGTTGCGTCAAACGTCGCCCCATTCAAGCAGGACGCAGCAGTCAGGGGACATTCTATTAGAGTAAAATATCTGGAATTTGAATCTTTCCTTGTGACTGTCAAGGCATTAAATTGTACTACACCAGGACCCCAAATTAGCGCAATTATTATGCTACGCTCACGGGCAGGGCTAACGAGGGCAGAGCGGTTTCACAGCAGCATGTGCGCGCAAGAAAAAAACAATCCGAAATTTGCAACATGAAGTATTCTGATAAATGTAACATTTTGACGTATATTATTGAAATTCTCGTCTTATAGATCTCTTGTTCAGTACCACTCACCTCAGCGTGATGAAAAGCACGCATATTCGCAGAGGCCCCAATGAGGCCAGCACCTTTGGCGGCCTTGTATTGCATAGTTTCACCAGTACAGGTCAACATGGGGCACACTCGTTTAATTATAAGCCAATTCACACGAAAAGCGATTCTCAGATTTCAAGTGACAGCCGGCATTCCTTGCCACAGCCATCCCCATCCAATGCTCTTACCCGAACAGGTAGTTCCACCGAAGGCCTGGGCGCAGCTGCAGTTACAGTTCTGCCTGTCCAGAGTCCCTCCATTCAGACAACTCAATGAGCAATCTAAAGATTGCAAAAACAGAACCAATTAGACAAATCAATAAAAGCGGCAATGCTAAGGAGTTCTTGTCTTAAATGGCTGATTTGTAAAACGGTAATCATTGTCCATTATGTCCCAGCTGGTCGCTCATTCGAGTACCCTTACCTGAACATGTCGTTCCGCTGAAGCTGTTTGCACAGCTGCAGTTACAGTTCTGCGTGTCCAGAGTCCCTCCATTGAGACAACTCAGCGAACAGTCTAAAGATTGCAATAATAGAAAAAATACGAACACAGACTTTGACGAAACAGTGTCTTCTTTTCGTGCAAGTGGTCACTGGAAATTAGGGAGTTTTTTCTTTCTGCTTCCAATCCATCGAGGCATTTTTGGGGTGATGAACGTCTTTTCAGCTAGGATTAGGTATACTGAATATCGTCAGTGCATGTATCTTACCTGTGCATGTAACAAGGGACGTTCCAATAGGACACTCTGTCGGTAAAAATGGAGACTTGCATTTAACGACAAGGGAAACTCCGCGGCTGCACGTGGGTGTTTTGTAGACCTATTTCAAGTATCAGTTTTCAGTAGCCTTTTCTTCTTTCTGCTGCATGGAATACCCAAATCTATCAAAATACTGCCTCAAGTTGTCTGCTTACCATAACTCAAGCAAAAAGTGCGGCAAGTCAGCCTCTCTTTTGTCAACGGTAAACTTGGCAAAAGTATAGCCTCTCCATGGCAACCACTTGCTCGCAGACTGTCTTGTGAATCGCCCATATTATATAACCCAAAATGCCCGAATTATTTTTTACCATGAAAATGACTGCAGTTGGCTTTTTTTCAGAGGCAACTGCGCCAAACCTTTAGCTCTGTCAGAAATTTTAGTTTATGAAAACGCCGTCCCTTTGCACAATTAAGTATACCTTTAGTTTGGCTCAACCAAAATTGAAAACATAAGGTATGGCAAAGATTATTATTAATTCATGTTAATGTAACATGTAAAGTACTTATGCTCTAATAATTGTTAGACAATCTGTAGCAAATCTATTTGCTGTTTCAGCAATGAACCTATGAGCAACTCAAGCAATAATTTATAGGTTAATCAAATGTCGCGTGCAGTTTGGCTGAACCAAAAAACTTAGATTTTCCCGCCAACTGTCATTATTCAGTGGCAAATTAAACTTTCGTGTCACTTGGTTTCGTTTCATATTAAGTGCTCCTTTACATTAAAAAAACATCAAAATTGTCAAGCAATTTCGTAAATTCGGATTCATGAGCTTATTTAAAGTGAAATGGCAGTTTGTCAGAGGCCTTGGGAAGAGCTAGTCAGAGTGCCGCCCGTTTTCTTCGGTGCAAGCTCCGTAGCTTGATCTTGAGAGCTTGATCAAGAAAGTTTAGTGCAAGCAAAACGGCAGACACGTGTGATAAGCCATTTGCTATTTGAACTTCAAATGCTGTTAATAACGGCATCAAAACTACAATTTGAAATGTGAAATTGAACGTGGCTTTGGAGGCTTCCACTCCCTTCAAGAGCATACATCCTTATACCGGTTTATACCACGTGGGGGAATTATTGAGCCTAGTTTCCATATCAAAGTAAACTGACCAAGAGAACATTGCCGACCAGTCACTGACGATACGCAATATTATGGAAACACTTCAGCATAAACATGGGCTAGGGAAAGTTAGAGTAGGTTCAACTAGGCCGACTGTTTGGTTTGAGTCGGAATAGGTCTATACCAACACTCCCGCTGGCATGACGGCGTAAAACGACGTCTCTCTCGCTCAGTACCACGCACTTTGAACCATTTCTCCTTATTAATAAAATGTGACGCCCAAACTGTCAACAAACTAGTAAACCAGAAACAACAACATAAAATAACAAATTGGAGTTTCAGCTTGGCTTCAAGAGGCGGCGGTGAGTCGCCAGCCAAAAAAGACATTTTATGCGAAAATTGTCTGGGTTTCTGACGCCATTTTGTTCAATTTTTGGTAAAATGAGTAGCCTCGTGTCCATGACTGCGTCTTGAGATCTTGCGCACCGTCGCCGTTCTTTACGCGTACGACTATGGAAACTAGGCTTCCCTTTCGAACAGTGTAAAACAGGTCTTTTGTGAAGCGTCCCCGATTATCGTTCCACCAAAACCAGTCGCAGCAGCACTTATTCTGAGTCAATTATCAGTCAAACAGCTACAGATTTTCAGTATGTAAACGTTCGATAGTATAATTAGTATTTTTATGACAAACTGTGGGGAAAGCTACGAAAGAGGAAGAGGAATCATCATATTCTCCTCTCAAAAAACTCTGCAACTGTGTCTTACCAGGAGTTGTCAGTTCTGTGGTTTGTTCCAACGATGAGGCTTCTGTCGATGTTACTTCCAATGCTGTAGCTTGATCTTGTGTTGTGCCTGTCTTGGGTGAAGTTGTTTGCCCCTGTGTTACAGTTGCTACAGATGCTGTTGTTTGTTCTTGTGTTGTGCCTGACTCGGGTAAAGTTGTTTGCCCCTGTGTTACAGTTGCTACAGATGCTGTTGTTTGTTCTTGTGTTGTAACTGACTCGGGTGAAGTTGTTTGCCCCTGTGTTATAGTTGCTACAGATGCTGTTGTTTGTTCTTGTGTTGTGCCTGACTCGGGTGTAGTTGTTTGCCCCTGTGTTACAGTTGCTGCAGATGCTGTGGTTTGTTCTTGTGTTGTGCCTGCCTCGGGTGTAGTTGTTTGCCCCTGTGTTAAAGTTGCTGAAGATGCTGTGCTTTGATCTTGTGTTGTGCCTGCCTCGGGTATAGTTGTTTGCCCCTGTGTTACCATTTCTACAGATGCTGTTGTTTGTTCTTGTGTTGTGCCTGACACGGATGCAGTTGTTTGCCCCTGTGTTACAGTTGCTACAGATGCTGTGGTTTGTTCTTGTGTTGTGCCTGCCTCAGCCGTTGTTTTTTGCCCCTGTGTTACAGTTGCTGCAGATGCTGTGGTTTGATCTTGTGTTGTGCCTGCCTCGGGTGTAGTTGTTTGCCCCTGTGTTACAGTTGCTACAGATGCTGTAGTTTGTTCTTGTGTTGTGCCTGCCTCGGGTGTAGTTGTTTGCCCCTGTGCTACAGTTGCTACAGATGCTGTGGTTTGTTCTTGTGTTGTGCCTTCCTCGGGTGTAGTTGTTTGCCCCTGTGTTACAGTTGCTGCAGATGCTGTGCTTTGATCTTGTGTTGTGCCTGTCTTGGGTGAAGTTGTTTGCCCCTGTGTTACAGTTGCTACAGATGCTGTTGTTTGATCTTGTGTTGTGCCTGCCTCAGGTGTAGTTGTTTGCCCCTGTGTTACAGTTGCTACAGATGCTGTAGTTTGATCTTGTGTTGTGCCTGCCTCGGCTGTTGTTGTTTGCCCCTGTGTTACAGTAGCTACAGATGCTGTGGTTCGATCTTGTGTTGTGCCTGTCTTGGGTGAAGTTGTTTGCCCCTGTGTTACAATTGCTACAGATGCTGTTGTTTGATCTTGTGTTGTGCCTGCCTCGGGTGTAGTTGTTTGCCCCTGTGTTACAGTTGCTACAGATGCTGTAGTTTGATCTTGTGTTGTGCCTGCCTCGGCTGTTGTTGTTTGCCCCTGTATTAGAGTTGCTGAAGATGCTGTACTTTGATCTGGTGTTGTGCCTGCCTCGGGTATAGTTGTTTGCCCCTGTGTTACCATTGCTACAGATGCTGTTGTTTGATCTTGTGTTGTGCCTGACACGGATGCAGTTGTTTGCCCCTGTGTTACCATTGCTACAGATGCTGTTGTTTGTTCTTGTGTTGTGCCTGCCTCAGCCGTTGTTTTTTGCCCCTGTGTTACAGTTGCTGCAGATGCTGTGGTTTGATCTTGTGTTGTGCGTGCCTCGGGTGTAGTTGTTTGCCCCTGTGTTACAGTTGCTACAGATGCTGTAGTTTGTTTTTGTGTTGTGCCTGCCTCAGGTGTAGTTGTTCGCCCCTGTGCTACAGTTGCTACAGCTGCTGTGGTTTGTTCTTGTGTTGTGCCTTCCTCGGGTGTAGTTGTTTGCCCCTGTGTTACAGTTGCTACAGATGCTGTCGTTAAATCTTGTGTTGTGCCTGCCTCGGGTGTAGTTGTTTGCCCCTGTGTAACAGTTGCTACAGATGCTGTTGTTTGTTCTTGTGTTGTGCCTGCCTCGGGTGTAGTTGTTTGCCCCTGTGTTACAGTTGCTACAGATGCTGTTGTTTGTTCTTGTGTTGTGCCTGACACGGATGCAGTTGTTTGCCCCTGTGTTACAGTTGCTACAGATGCTGTTGTTTGTTCTTGTGTTGTGCCTGACACGGATGCAGTTGTTTGCCCCTGTGTTACAGTAGCTACAGATGCTGTGGTTTGATCTTGTGTTGTGCCTGCCTCGGGTGTAGTTGTTTGCCCCTGTGTTACAGTTGCTATAGATGCTGTTGTTTGTTCTTGTGTTGTGCCAGGCTCGGGTGTAGTTGTTTGCCCCTGCGTTACAGTTGCTACAGATGCTGTGGTTTGTTCTTGTGTTGAGCCTTTGTCGGGTGTAGTTGTTTGCCCCTGTGTTACAGTTGCTACAGATGCTGTGGTTTGTTCTTGTGTTGTGCCTGCCTCAGGTGTAGTTGTTTGCCCCTGTGTTAAAGTTGCTGAAGATGCTGTGCTTTGATCTTGTGTCGTGCCTAACTCTGGTGTAGTTGTTTGCCCCTGTGTTACAGTTGCTGTGCTTTGTTCTTGTGTTGTGACTGCCTCGGGTGTAGTTGTTCGCCCCTGTGTTACAGTTGCTACAGATGCTGTTGTTTGTTCTTGTGTTGTGCCTGACACGGATGCAGTTGTTTGCCCCTGTGTTACAGTTGCTGCAGATGCTGTGGTTTGATCTTGTGTTGTGCGTGCCTCGGGTGTAGTTGTTTGCCCCTGTGTTACAGTTGCTACAGATGCTGTAGTTTGTTTTTGTGTTGTGCCTGCCTCGGGTGTAGTTGTTTGCCCCTGTGCTACAGTTGCTACAGCTGCTGTGGTTTGTTCTTGTGTTGTGCCTTCCTCGGGTGTAGTTGTTTGCCCCTGTGTTACAGTTGCTACAGATGCTGTCGTTAAATCTTGTGTTGTGCCTGCCTCGGGTGTAGTTGTTTGCCCCTGTGTTACAGTTGCTACAGATGCTGTTGTTTGTTCTTGTGTTGTGCCTGCCTCGGGTGTAGTTGTTTGCCCCTGTGTTACAGTTGCTACAGATGCTGTTGTTTGTTCTTGTGTTGTGCCTGACACGGATGCAGTTGTTTGCCCCTGTGTTACAGTAGCTACAGATGCTGTGGTTTGATCTTGTGTTTTGCCTGCCTCGGGTGTAGTTGTTTGCCCCTGTGTTACAGTTGCTATAGATGCTGTTGTTTGTTCTTGTGTTGTGCCTGGCTCGGGTGTAGTTGTTTGCCCCTGTGTTAAAGTTGCTGAAGATTCTGTGCTTTGATGTTGTGTTGTGCCTGCCTCAGGCGTTGTTGTCTGCCCCTGTGTTACAGTTGACACAGATGCTGTTGTTTGTTCTTGTGTTGTGCCTGCCTCGGGTGTAGTTATTTGCCCCTGCGTTACAGTTGCTACAGATGCTGTGGTTTGTTCTTGTGTTGTGCCTTTGTCGGGTGTAGTTGTTTGCCCCTGTGTTACAGTTGCTACAGATGCTGTGGTTTGATCTTGTGTTGTGCCTGCCTCAGGCGTTGTTGTCTGCCCCTGTGTTAAAGTTGCTGAAGATGCTGTGCTTTGATCTTGTGTCGAGCCTAACTCTGGTGTAGTTGTTTGCCCCTGTGTTACAGTTGCTGTGCTTTGTTCTTGTGTTGTGACTGCCTCGGGTGTAGTTGTTCGCCCCTGTGTTACAGTTGCTACAGATGCTGTTGTTTGTTCTTGTGTTGTGCCTGACACGGATGCAGTTGTTTGCCCCTGTGTTACAGTTGCTACAGATGCTGTTGTTTGTTCTTGTGTTGTGCCTGACACAGATGCAGTTGTTTGCCCCTGTGTTACCATTGCTACAGATGCTGTGGTTTGTTCTTGTGTTGTGCCTGCCTCAGCCGTTGTTTTTTGCCCCTGTGTTACAGTTGCTGCAGATGCTGTGGTTTGATCTTGTGTTGTGCCTGCCTCGGGTGTAGTTGTTTGCCCCTGTGTTACAGTTGCTACAGATGCTGTAGTTTGTTTTTGTGTTGTGCCTGCCTCGGGTGTAGTTGTTTGCCCCTGTGTTACAGTTGCTACGGATGCTGTTGTTTGATCTTGTGTTGTGCCTGCCTCGGGTTTAGTTGTTTGCCCCTGTGTTACAGTTGCTACAGATGCTGTTGTTTGTTCTTGTGTTGTGCCTGACACGGGTGTAGTTGTTTGCCCCTGTGTTACAGTTGCTACAGATGCTGTGGTTTGATCTTGTGTTGTGCCTGCCTCGGGTG
This sequence comes from Acanthaster planci, assembly GCF_054643075.1. Taxonomy (NCBI): domain Eukaryota; kingdom Metazoa; phylum Echinodermata; class Asteroidea; order Valvatida; family Acanthasteridae; genus Acanthaster; species Acanthaster planci. The sequence goes on along the minus strand of NC_141787.1, from coordinate 12,312,311 downwards.
TAGTTGTTTGCCCCTGTGTTAAAGTTGCTGAAGATTCTGTGCTTTGATCTTGTGTTGTGCCTGCCTCAGGCGTTGTTGTCTGCCCCTGTGTTACAGTTGACACAGATGCTGTTGTTTGTTCTTGTGTTGTGCCTGCCTTGGGTGTAGTTATTTGCCCCTGCGTTACAGTTGCTACAGATGGTGTGGTTTGTTCTTGTGTTGTGCCTGCCTCGGGTGTAGTTGTTTGCCCCTGTGTTACAGTTGCTACAGATGCTGTTGTTTGTTCTTGTGTTGTGCCTGACACGGATGCAGTTGTTTGCCCCTGTGTTACAGTTGCTACAGATGCTGTGGTTTGATCTTGTGTTGTGCCTGCCTCGGGTGTAGTTGTTTGCCCCTGTGTTAAAGTTGCTGAAGATTCTGTGCTTTGATCTTGTGTTGTGCCTGCCTCAGGCGTTGTTGTCTGCCCCTGTGTTACAGTTGACACAGATGCTGTTGTTTGTTCTTGTGTTGTGCCTGCCTTGGGTGTAGTTATTTGCCCCTGCGTTACAGTTGCTACAGATGGTGTGGTTTGTTCTTGTGTTGTGCCTGCCTCGGGTGTAGTTGTTTGCCCCTGTGTTACAGTTGCTACAGATGCTGTTGTTTGTTCTTGTGTTGTGCCTGACACGGATGCAGTTGTTTGCCCCTGTGTTACAGTTGCTACAGATGCTGTGGTTTGATCTTGTGTTGTGCCTGCCTCGGGTGTAGTTGTTTGCCCCTGTGTTAAAGTTGCTGAAGATTCTGTGCTTTGATCTTGTGTTGTGCCTGCCTCAGGCGTTGTTGTCTGCCCCTGTGTTACAGTTGACACAGATGCTGTTGTTTGTTCTTGTGTTGTGCCTGCCTTGGGTGTAGTTATTTGCCCCTGCGTTACAGTTGCTACAGATGGTGTGGTTTGTTCTTGTGTTGTGCCTGCCTCGGGTGTAGTTGTTTGCCCCTGTGTTAGAGTTGCTACAGATGTTGTGGTTTGTTCTTGTGTTGTGCCTGCCTCGGGTGTAGTCGTCTGCTCCTTTGTTACAGTTGCTGTTGTTTGTTCTTGTGTTGTGCCTGCCTCGGGTGTAGTTGTTTGCCCCTGTGTTACAGTTGCCACAGCTGTTGTGCTTTGATCTTGTGTTTGGCCTGCCTCGGGTGTTGTAGACTGAAGTGTGTTTTGTGGCGCCTGTGTAATCGTTGCCTCTTGTGACGTTTGTTCAGGTATTGTAGTTTTTTCTTGAGTATTTTGTGACTCTGATGTTGTGGATTCAAAAGTAGTTCTTGCTTGTGTTTGTCCAGGCGTCGTTGTAGTTTCCTGAGTGGCTTTTTCTAGGAAGCGGAGATTGAAAAATGTGAACTAAATGTTACAATTTGAACTCCTTTGCTTTTTAAAAAGCGTCTTCTTAAGATTTGTTTTCCCTCAAAATGCCTGAACGAGGCATCATTTGATAATATCAGTTTCCCTGGTATTGAAATACGTACAGGTCCGAAATAATGAAACTAATTGCAATAAGGTTGCGACAAAGATGAGTACAGTGGGAAAAAATAATCCAGTAAAGCGTCAGAACTGTTGATATTAATATAATGAATGTGGTGTCGAATTAATGGGAAATCCTATTTCAGTGGTGTGCCCCTGTTAAAGGATGTAATGTCATTAAGTGTCAGTATGTTTTAGGTGCCCGGTGCCCAAGTGTATTTACTGAGTGTGAGTACTTTAAGGGATTGTGTATGACATTATAAGCGTATTTGGATTGGACTCGAACCCACAGCATCTTGCCTGCTGCTCACTTGTGCGGACGTCTTACCACTCGACCAACAAGCTGGCTGGTTCGAGTCACGTGAGCAGCAGGTACCGCGCCAAACGTTTTAAAAGGAATTTGTCAAGTACGTTTGGGACAACAGTATTGATATTTTGGTATTTCATGTTGGTAATAATGGCAGCTTGTATCAAAATTCTGAAGGTGAAGGTTCATGTTCAATGTTGGTTTCTGCACGTTTGTGTGTGTGTCCTGTTTTATTGATAATTGTTGACATCATATTACAATATATATAGTTACACATTATTGTAGCTTTTCTGTCGTGTATTATGCACGGACATAATATTAAGCGAGTTACCGTGAAGCGAGTTACCACATTTATATAAACAAAAATTTCATAGGCCCTTATTTCGTAATAATGATAATTGTAGATTGTGACCTACACCCTAATGTCAGAAGAACTTTGCAACATTTTCCTGCCATGGGATTAATTTCCATTTCGACTTTGAAAGGTGAGATACTGGTAGTAAACATTTGCTCAACAACATCAGAGTTACTTTGTTGACTGTTTGTGATACTGTGTTTCCTCAGATACCTGCTAAAGGCAATCTACCATAAAATCAGTGAAGAAATCAACAAAGATGCTCAAACTGTAGTCAGACAACAGTTAATATTTAAGGCGAGTTATTCGGAAATTGCCCCCCACAATACTGCATTGCATATACTACACTGTGTGCGATTGTAATTTATCCCATATTTTCGTCACAGCAATAGCGTGTGGATATTTCTCTTATTTTTAGATGTCACAGCTGCACGGTTTTCTACTGTAATTCAACAAAATGTTGACATTTTGTCACTGTTTAAATAAACAAGGAAAGCAGACCTTAATTGCCGTTTCGTTACTTCATTCGAAAATTGAAGGCTCGCAAGAGAAATCGGAAGCTGTGTAACCTGCGGAAATGTGGAGGAATAACTAGAGTATTTGCTTTGCTAGCCGAATTGTATTTAAACTTTGGTGGATTAAGGCTAAATGATTCGTACTGTTACTTTAAATGTCACGCACTGAGGAGAAAGTAATCAGAATATATTGTTTTAATTAATTGCATAAAATGTGAAACATTTTTATTGTGAATTCTTTTTGAAGCTTCAAATCTAGTCAGAGGGTATGTACCGGAACTTGATTGAGGTCAGAAACTTAATTAATAATAAATGGATTGTTTCATTGATTTGACACAGTCTAAACAGAATCATTCAGCTTTCACCCAGCATTTAAGTGATCCGCTTAAATGAAATAGGAAAAGTTCAAAATTATTTCGGACGCCTTTAAGCCTGAAAAAAATACCATAGAATCTCTGTTTTTTCGAGTCCGGCCTCGGACTGAAGTCCACGCTTGGACGGACTGGAACCGTGGCTCGTTTTTGTGTTTCATGGTTTTTTTTTTAAATAAACCTGGGCTTATTGACTTGGGAACTCGTCCAGGGGTGACCACCACAGAGATAAGTGTGCCTTACACCCTTTCGATGCAAAATAATCAATTAAACGCAAAAGCCTAATACCTTGGTATCGTTTCCAACCTGTAAGAAATCCTTTAAATAAAACATTCTTAATATTTTGTACTTGAGAAATGCTCTAATTCAAATATTTAAACACATACCTTATCAGTTTCAGTGGTGTAATGATTTCAACTGTCCTTTGGTAATTGCCACGACAAATATAAAAACTACACGCGAATGTTTGTTGCAAATAATTTTAAACAAAAGATGTTGAGTTTTGGAAAGCATGGATCCAACTGCTTTTAAGGCTGCAACAATACGCCGCACACATGCCATGCGGCAGTGCCCAGACTGTGCGGGAGTAAAGTTCTTGTGCAACGTCAATATGTATCGTTTGCACTGGTTCCATCAAGGTGAAATCATGAAGGTCAAGATCAAAATCCCCGAGGCCTTTATGACAGGTCAGCAGTAATACATAAAAGAGTTACATTACAGTTCCTGTAGTCCAACCTTCCGAATAAAGGATGCAGTCCATGAAGTTAATTAAGCTAAATCATCCCGAATCTCTCAGGTTTAGCAAGGTACAAGGTAATTGCGCGTTTAACAGTTATGCATCCACCCTTTGGATCAGCTTTCTGGTTCTGTTTGATAAATATGAATGAACTGGTAATTTAGAAAAATACATTAAAAAAGTCTTTAAACAGTCATTTTTCAAATGTATTTACCAGTATACTTGATAACTTTTTTTGTAGTTTTGATGCCTTGAAGAAACATTTGGTTTTTTGTAAAGCATTAAAGCTAATTACTCAGGCTACCAAAGACACACTGAAATGTCATTTTTTGTTCATATTTGTAATGACAGATCATAAATGGGACTCATTTTCTGCACTTTGAGTACGCATTGCTTGTAGAGCTCCGAATGTCGGAGCACATTATAGAACTCAGACTTTTAGACTCAGATTCAGATTTTCAGAGCTAGACTTGGACTTGAGCTAGTAGAGTTTGTACTCGGAAACGGTGCACTTCGTAATATCACTGCCACTAAGAAACTAGCTTAGGTTTAAATAGGTAGAAGAAATTAGGTTGTTTGATTGATCTCTGGAATCTAAATGAGTTTTAAATACGACATTAGCCCTCAGACTTTCTGGACAATAATGTCAGATGTGACCAGTACTCCTGGCTGGTTTTCTCAGTTTACCCGACTCCATTGAAGAATTGAGATGGCAAGTGTTGATTTCTTGAATGTTGGTGAAAGAATCTATAAAGTGATGGAAACTTGGCGGCAATTTTGCATAATTTACCTGTCTTCCCATTTCCACCAACAATAGTGTTACTGTTTGAAATGTTTGTTGTGACTTAGTTAGTTCACTTTAATACCAAAGGGGGCTGAGACGAATGCCTTGATTTATATAAAACAAGGTAGTGTTATGTTGTAGTAGTAGTATTACAATGTACTTGTTTTGGATATATATAACCTTAAAAATTATCCCTTTCCCTAAAATTTAAGTGTCTTTTCTAAGGAGTTTAATTACTGCACGCTTTGAAATTTGATGCAGGTGTGCCTTCTGTCAATATTCATTATACACTTTTCATGGAAAATCGTGCTAATAAAGCTACGGCATGGTTACAAAACTTTGTGATTCTGATATGAAAAGTCAGCAATGACTTTTGGAAATCTTAAAAAATGAAAAATGATCAAAACAAATTTCAATAACTTTAACTGATCGACTACATACGTCTTTTACAAATAACTGTAAAATTCGTATTTCAGGTATTAAAAAAATGAGTGTTTTAATTTCATCACTCCTATCAGATGAATGTTTTACATTGCCGTCTGGTACGAAATTATATCACTGTAAGAACGGACTTTCAAGTGCATAGCCACAAACAAGATTTGGAATTTCACATTACTAACGATTCTACTTCACCGAAGAAATCAATGTCCTTTTTGACATTCCCGTTACAATGAACGCGCACTGGTTTCGACGTGAAAATTAATTACTTATGACCCTTTGCTAACTATCCTTGCGAAGTAAACAGAAACATAAATAAAAAAGAACAAACTTAAAAGGAATATTTGCAGTCAGACTAAAACTTACCAAGTGCTGTTGTATGTTCAAACGGCGTTGTTGCTTCTTGTGTTGTCGACTCTGGAGTGATCGTGGGCTCGGACGTGGTCCTTGGGTCAGCTGTCGTCGGCTCAGGTGCGGTTGTCGGTTCGGATGTACTAATAAATGCTGGTGTAGTTGCTGGTTCAATTGTGGTTGAATGTTGCTGTGTCGTCGTTGTTTCTAGCGTGGTTGTTTGTAGAGTTGTCAGTGGTTCTTTGGTGGTTGTTGGTCCAGGCGTTGTTGTTGGTTGCTGTGTGCTTGTCAGTTCAGATGTTGTTGGTTCCCGTGTGCTTTGTAGTTCAGATGTTGTTGTTGGGATCGGTGTGGTTGTTAGATCGGATATAGTTGTTTGCTCTACAGTGGATGTTAGCTGTTGTGTAATAGTTTGCTCTTGTGTGGATATTTGTTGAGTTGTTGTTGGTTCTTGTGTAGTTGTTGATTCAGGCGTTGTTGTTAATTCCGCAGTAGTTGGTTGTTCCAGCGTTGTTGTCAATTCTGGAGTAGTAGTTGGCTCAGACGATGTTGTTGGTTCGTGTGTACTTTGTAGTTCAGATGTTGTTGTTGGGATCGGTGTGGTTGTTAGATCGGATGTAGTTGTTTGCTCTACAGTGGATGTTAGCTGTTGTGTAATAGTTTGCTCTTGTGTGGATATTTGTTGAGTTGTTGTTGGTTCTTGTGTAGTTGTTGATTCAGGCGTTGTTGTTAATTCCGCAGTAGTTGGTTGTTCCAGCGTTGTTGTCAATTCTGGAGTAGTAGTTGGCTCAGACGATGTTGTTGGTTCGTGTGTACTTGTCAGTTCAGGTGTTGTTGTTTGTTCCTGTGTGCTTGTTAGATGAACTGTTGTTGTTACATTCGGCGTGGTTGTTGGATCAGGTGTAGTTGTTTGCTCAACAGTGGATGTTGGCCGTTGTGTGGTCGTTTGCTCTTGTGTGGATATTTGTTGAGTTGTAGTTGGTTCTTGTGTGGTTGTTGGCTCCGGCGTTGATGTTAATTCAAGGGTGGTTGTTGGCTCAGGTGTTGTTGGTTCTTGTGTACTTGTTAGTTGAGTTGTTGTTGTCGGGGTCAGCGTGGTTGTTTGATCGGATGTAGTTGTTTGCTCAATAGAGGATGTTGGCTGTTGTGTAGTCGTTTGCTCTAGTGTGGATATTTGTTGAGTTGTAGTTTGTTCTGGTGTGGTTGTTGGCTCCGGCGTTGATGTTAATTCAGGGGTAGTTGTTGGCTCAGGTGTTGTTGTTGGTTCTTGTGTACTTGTTAGTTGAGTTGTTGTTGTCGGGGTCAGCGTGGTTGTTTGATCGGATGTAGTTGTTTGCTCAATAGAGGATGTTGGCTGTTGTGTAGTCGTTTGCTCTTGTGTGGATATTTGTTGAGTTGTAGTTTGTTCTGGTGTGGTTGTTAGTCCAGGCGTTGTTGTAATTTCCGCGGTAGTTGTTGGCTCAGGTGTTGTTGCTTCCCGTGTGCTTGTTAGTTCAGGTGTTGTTGTAAGGTTCGGTGTGGTTGTTGTATCGGGTGTAGTTGTTTCGTCATCAGTGGATGTAGGCTGTTGTGTAGTCGTGAGCTCTTGTGTGGATATTTGTTGAGTTGTTGTGGGTTCTTGTGTAGTTGTTAGTTGAGTTGTTGTTGTCGGGGTCAGCGTGGTTGTTGGATCGGATGTAGTTGTTTGCTCAACAGTGGATGTTGGCTGTTGTGTAGTCGTTTGCTCTTGTGTGGATATTTGTTGAGTTGTAGTTTGTTGTGGTGTGGTTGTTGGCTCCGGCGTTGGTGTTAATTCAGGGGTGGTTGTTGGCTCAGGTGTTGTTGGTTCTTGTGTACTTGTTAGTTCAGGTGCTGTTGTAGGGTTCGGCGTGGTTGTAGCATGGGGTGAAGTTGTTTGGTCGGCAGTTGATGTCGTCTGTTGCGTAGTCGTCGGCTCTTGTGTGGATATTTGTTGAGTTGTAGTTGGTTCTTGTGTAGTTGTTGGTTCAGGCGTTGTTGTTAAATCCAGGGTAGTTGCTGGCTTGGGTGATGTTGTTGGTTCCTGTGTACTTGTTAGATCAGCTGTTGTGGGATTCGGCGTGGTTGTTGGATCGGGTGTAGTTGTTTGCTCAACCATGGATGCTGGCTGTTGTGTAGTCGTTTGCTCTTGTGTGGATATTTGTTGAGTTGTAGTTGGTTCTTGTGTAGTTGTTGGTTCAGGCGTTGTTGTTAAATCCAGGGTAGTTGCTGGCTCGGGTGATGTTGTTGGTTCCTGTGTACTTGTTAGATCAGCTGTTGTGGGATTCGGCGTGGTTGTTGGATCGGTTGTAGTTGTTTGCTCAACCATGGATGCTGGCTGTAGTGTAGTCGTTTGCTCTTGTGTGGATATTTGTTGTGTTGTTGTTGGTTCTTGTGTTGTTGTTAGATCAGGCGTTGTTGTTAATGTAGTTGTTGTTAGATCAGGCGTTGTTGTTAATGTAGTTGTTTGTTCAAGCGTTGTTGTTAATTCCGGGGTAGTTGTTGATTCAGGTGTTGTTGTTTGTTCCTGTGTGCTTGTTAGATGAGCTGTTGGATTCGGTGTAGTTGTTGGATCGGGTGTAGTTGTTTGCTCAACAGTGGATGTTGGCTGTTGTGTGGTCGTTGGCTCTTGTGTGGATATTTGTTGAGTTGTAGTTTGTTCTGGTGTGGTTGTTGGCTCCGGCCTTGATGTTAATTCAGAGGTGGTTGTTGGCTCAGGTGTTGTTGTTGGTTCTTGTGTACTTGTTAGTTGAGTTGTTGTTGTCGGGGTCAGCGTGGTTGTTGGATCGGATGTAGTTGTTTGCTCAATAGTGGATGTTGGCTGTTGTGTAGTCGTTTGCTCTTGTGTGGATATTTGTTGTGTTGTTGTTGGTTCTTGTGTTGTTGTTAGATCAGGCGTTATTGTTATTGAAGTTGTTTGTTCAAGCGTTGTTGTTATATCCGGGGTAGTTGTTGGTTCAGGTGCTGTTGTTTGTTCCTGTGTGCTTGTTAGATGGGCTGGTGGATTCGGGGGGGGTGTTGGATCGGGTGTAGTTGTTTGCTCAACAGTGGATGTTGGCTGTTGTGTGGTCGTTGGCTCTTGTGTGGATATTTGTTGAGTTGTAGTTTGTTCTGGTGTGGTTGTTGGCTCCGGAGTTGATGTTATTTCAGGGGTGGTTGTTGGCTCAGGTGTTGTTGTTGGTTCTTGTGTACTTGTTAGTTGAATTGTTGTTGTCGGGGTCAGCGTGGTTGTTGGATCGGATGTAGTTGTTTGCTCAATGGTGGATGTTGGCTGTTGTGTAGTCGTTTGCTCTAGTGTGGATATTTGTTGAGTTGTAGTTTGTTCTGGTGTGGTTGTTGGCTCCGGCGTTGATGTTAATTCAGGGGTAGTTGTTGGCTCAGGTGTTGTTGTTGGTTCTTGTGTACTTGTTAGTTGAGTTGTTGCTGTCGGGGTCAGCGTGGTTGTTTGATCGGATGTAGTTGTTTGCTCAATAGAGGATGTTGGCTGTTGTGTAGTCGTTTGCTCTTGTGTGGATATTTGTTGAGTTGTAGTTTGTTCTGGTGTGGTTGTTAGTCCAGGCGTTGTTGTAATTTCCGCGGTAGTTGTTGGCTCAGGTGTTGTGGGTTCCCGTGTGCTTGTTAGTTCAGGTGTTGTTGTAAGGTTCGGTGTGGTTGTTGTATCGGGTGTAGTTGTTTCGTCATCAGTGGATGTAGGCTGTTGTGTAGTCGTGAGCTCTTGTGTGGATATTTGTTGAGTTGTTGTGGGTTCTTGTGTAGTTGTTAGTTGAGTTGTTGTTGTCGGGGTCAGCGTGGTTGTTGGATCGGATGTAGTTGTTTGCTCAACAGTGGATGTTGGCTGTTGTGTGGTCGTTGGCTTTTGTGTGGATATTTGTTGAGTTGTAGTTTGTTCTGGTGTGGTTGTTGGCTCCGGCGTTGGTGTTAATTCAGGGGTGGTTGTTGGCTCAGGTGTTGTTGGTTCTTGTGTACTTGTTAGTTCAGGTGCTGTTGTAGGGTTCGGCGTGGTTGTAGCATGGGGTGAAGTTGTTTCGTCGGCAGTTGATGTCGTCTGTTGCGTAGTCGTCGGCTCTTGTGTGGATATTTGTTGAGTTGTAGTTGGTTCTTGTGTAGTTGTTGGTTCAGGCGTTGTTGTTAAATCCAGGGTAGTTGCTGGCTCGGGTGATGTTGTTGGTTCCTGTGTACTTGTTAGATCAGCTGTTGTGGGATTCGGCGTGGTTGTTGGATCGGGTGTAGTTGTTTGCTCAACCATGGATGCTGGCTGTTGTGTAGTCGTTTGCTCTTGTGTGGATATTTGTTGTGTTGTTGTTGGTTCTTGTGTTGTTGTTAGATCAGGCGTTGTTGTTAATGTAGTTGTTTGTTCAAGCGTTGTTGTTAATTTCGGGGTAGTTGTTGGTTCAGGTGCTGTTGTTGTTTCCTCCGTACTTGTTAGTTTAGGTGTTGTTGTTGGTTCCTGTGTGCTTGTTGGTTCAGATGTTCGTGTAGGGTTTGGTGTGGTTGTTGAATCGGTTGTAGTCGTTTGCTCAACAGATGATGTTGGCTGCTGTGTAGTCGTTTGCTCTTGTGTGGTAGTTGGTTTTCGTGTAGTTGTTGGTTCAAGGGTTGTTGTTTGTTGCTGTGTACTTGTTAGTTCAGGTGTAGGTTCCTGTGTACTTGTTTGTTCAGTTGTTGGATCCTGCGTACTTGTTAGTTCCGTCGTTGGTTCCCGCGTATTTGTTTTTTCAATTGTTGTTGGTTCCTGTGTACTTGTTAGTACTGTTGTTGTTGTTGTTGCTGCTGGTTCCTGTGTACTTGTTAGTTCAGGTGATGTTGTTGGTTCCTGTGTGCTTGTTAGTTCAGGTGTTGTTGTTGGTTCCTGTGTGCTTGTTAGATCAGCTGTTGTCGGATTTGGTGTGGTTGTTGGATCGGGTGTAGTTGTTTGCTCAACAGTGGATGCTGGCTGTTGTGTAGTCGTTTGCTCTTGTGTAGATATTTGTTGAGTTGTAGTTTGTTCTCGTGTAGTTGTTGGCTCCGGCGTTTTTGTTACTTCAGGGGTAGTTGTCGGCTCAGGTGTTGTTGTTGGTTCCTGTGTGCTTGTTAGTTCAGGTGTTGTTGTTGGTTCCTGTGTACTTGTCAGTTCAGGTAGTGTTGTTTGTTGCTGTGTACTTGTTAGTTCAGGTGTTGGTTCCTGTGTACTTGTTAGTTCTGTTGTTGTTTCCCGTGTACTTGTTTGTTCAATTGTTGTTGGTTCCTGTGTACTCGTTTGTTCAGTTGATGTTGGTACCTGTGTACTTGTTAGTTGAGCTGTTGTTGTTGGTTCTTGTGTACTTGTTTGTTCAAATGATGTTGGTTCCTTTGTACTTGTTAGTTCAGTTGTCGGTTCCTGTGTACTTGTTAGTTCAGCTGTTGTTTGTTCCTGTGTACTTGTTAGTTCAGTTGTTGTTGGTTCCCCAGTACTTGTTTGTTCAGTTGTTGTTGGTTCCTGTGTAGTTCCTGGCTCTGTTGTTTGTTCTTGTGTACTGGTTAGTTCAGTTGTTGGTTCCTGCGTGCTTGTTAGTTCAGGTGTTGTTGCTTCCTGTGTACTTGTTAGTGCAGGTGTTATTGGTTCCTGTGTACTTGTTTGTTCAGTTGATGTTGGTTCCTGTGTACTTGTTAGCTCAGGTGTTGTTGTTGGTTCATGTGTGCTTGTAGGTTCACTTGTTGTTGGTTCCTGTGTACTTGTTAGTTCAGTTGTTGGCTCTTGTGTACTTGTTTGTTTAATTGATGTTGGTTCCTGTGTACTTGTTAGTTCAATTGATGTTGGTTCCTGTGTACTAGTTAGTTCTGTTGTTGTTGTTGGAATCTGTGTACTTGTTAGGTCAGCTGTTGTTTGTTCCTGTGTACTTGTTAGTTCTGTTGTTGTTGGTTCCTGTGTACTTGTTTGTTCAGTTGATGTTGCTTCCTGTGTACTAGTTAGTTCTGTTGTTTGTTCTTGTATACTGGTTAGTTCAGTTGTTGGTTCCTGCGTGCTTGTTAGTTCAGGTGTTGTTGCTTCCTGTGTACTTGTTAGTGCAGGTGTTGTTGGTTCCTGTGTACTTGTTTGTTCAGTTGATGTTGGTTCCTGTGTACTTGTTAGTTCAGGTGTTGTTGTTGGTTCATGTGTGCTTGTTGGTTCACTTGTTGTTGGTTCCTGTGTACTTGTTAGTTCAGTTGTTGGCTCCTGTGTACTTGTTTGTTTAATTGATGTTGGTTCCTGTGTACTTGTTAGTTCAATTGATGTTGGTTCCTGTGTACTAGTTAGTTCTGTTGTTGTTGTTGTTGGATCCTGTGTACTTGTTAGGTCAGCTGTTGTTTGTTCCTGTGTACTTGTTAGTTCTGTTGTTGGTTCCTGTGTACTTGTTTGTTCAGTTGATGTTGCTTCCTGTGTACTAGTTAGTTCTGTTGTTTGTTCTTGAATACTGGTTAGTTCAGTTGTTGGTTCCTGCGTGCTTGTTAGTTCAGGTGTTGTTGCTTCCTGTGTACTTGTTAGTGCAGGTGTTGTTGGTTCCTGTGTACTAGTTTGTTCAGTTGAGGTTGGTTCCTGTGTACTTGTTAGTTCAGTTGAGGTTGGTTCCTGTGTACTTGTTAGTTCAGCTGTTGTTGTTGGTTCCTGTGTACTTGTTTGTTCAGTTGAGGTTGGTTCCTGTGTACTTGTCAGTTCAGCTGTTGTTGTTGGTTCCTGTGTACTTGTTAGTACAGGTGTTGGTTCCTGTGTACTTGTTAGTTCTGTTGTTGTTGGTTCCTGTGTACTTGTTTGTTCAGTTGATGTTGCTTCCTGTGTACTAATTAGTTCTGTTGTTGTTGGTTCCTGTGTACTTGTTTGTTCAGTTGATGTTGCTTCCTGTGTACTAATTAGTTCTGTTGTTGGTTCCTGTGTATTACTTAGTTCTGTTGTTGTTGGTTCCTGTGTACTAGTTAGTTCTGTTGTTGTTGGTTCCTGTGTACTTGTTTGTTCAGTTGATGTTGCTCCCTGTGTACTAGTTAGTTCTGTTGTTGTTGTTGTTGGTTCCTGTGTACTTGTTTGTTCAGTTGATGTTGGTTCCTGTGTACTAGTTAGTTCTGTTGTTGGTTCCTGTGTACTTGTTTGTTCAGTTGATGTTGCTTCCTGTGTACTAGTTAGTTCTGTTGTTGTTGTTGGTTCCTGTGTACTTGTTTGTTCAGTTGATGTTGGTTCCTGTGTACTTGTTAGTTCAGCTGTTGTTTGTTCCTGTGTACTTGTTAGTTCCAGTGTTGTTGGTTCCTGTGTACTTGTTAGTTCAGTTGTTGTTGGTTCCCGTGTACTTGTTTGTTCAATTGTTGTTGGTTCCTGTGTACTTGCTGGCTCAGTTGTTTGTTCTTGTGTACTGGCTAGTTCAGTTGTTGGTTCCTGCGCGCTTGTTAGTTCGGGTGTTGTTGGTTCCTGTGTACTCGTTAGTGCAGGTGTTGTCGGTTCCTGTGTACTTGTTTGTTCAGTTGATGTTGGTTCTTGTGTACTTATTAGGTCAGCTGTTGTTGTTGGTTCCTTTGTACTTGTTTGTTCAATTGATGTTGGTTCCTGTGTACTTGCTGGCTCAGTTGTTTGTTCTTGTGTACTGGTTAGTTCAGTTGTTGGTTCCTTTGTACTAGTTAGTTCTGTTGTTGTTGGTTCCTGTGTACTAGTTAGTTCTGTTGTTGTTGGTTCCTGTGTACTTGTTTGTTCAGTTGATGTTGGTTCCTGCGTACTTGTTAGTTCAGCTGTTGTTTGCTCCTGTGTACTTGTCAGTTCCAGTGTTGTCTGTTTCTGTGTACTTGTTAGTTCAGTTGTTGTTGGTTCCCATGTACTTGTTTGTTCAATTGTTGGTTCCTGTGTACTTGCTGGCTCAGTTGTTTGTTCTTGTGTACTTGTTAGTTCTGGTGTTGTTGGTTCCTGTGTACTTGTTAGTTCAGGTGTTGTTGGTTCCTGTGTACTTGTTAGTTCTGGTGTTGTTGGTTCCTGTGTACTTGTTAGTTCAGGTGTTGTTGGTTCCTGTGTACTTGTTAGTTCAGGTGTTGTTGGTTCCTGTGTACTTGTTAGCTCAGGTGTTGTTGGTTCCTGTGTACTTGTTAGTTCAGTGGATGCTGTTTCCTCATCTTCGGTAGTCATGTCTGTTGTGGTCATTTGAGCTGCTGATGATCCTGGATGGAAGATAACGGAGGTATTATGAACAATTGTTGTCAGTTTATCCTTGTCGGACTGCCAGTCTGGGAGTAAAGGGAAACTTTCCATTTTTTTCGAATTTCGGATGACATTATGGAATAATGTCACTAAGTGTTTCTTGACGTCTCGTGTGCGGTCTGCCTTCGTTACGTTCGTGGAAATCAGGTTTAACGCAGTATTAGTATAGGCATGGACTGCCAGGTCGTCTTGGCCAAAGACGTTGATGTCTTGTTCTCAAACCTAAAGACACTGATTGTTTGAGAGATCTTTAAGTTGGGGCCACCACGGTCACATGACTAAAATAATTCCTCCCGTCTCCACAAAATTTCTGCTATTGGCCGACATCTTCTCATCCTATCTTGCTGATCCTTAGGGGCTGTTGTTGGTATCTGCGAATATTGGGTGTGTATGAATAGTTCAAAGTACTTCATTTCTACCTTTTTGCATATTGGTCTCCACGTTTGCATTAATTTGATTACGCTGATGACATTATCATATGAGCATACATGGGCTACTAGCCTTCCATGTTCGTGATGCAGAGTCTTGGCCGTGGCTGAATTACTTGAAATTGCGCACAAGTTAATGGTAGTGGCTGCAAGTCCGTGTACGGCCCGTGTACGTTTCGTTTGCTCGTGTTTCGATTTGAAAACGAAAATAAAAACAAAAAAAGTCGTTTTCCATTTTTAGATTTAAGAACAAAAAAGGAAAATCGAAAAATTAGTTATTTCTTGTTTTCCGATTTAAAAACAAAAATTGAAAAAAAAGAAAGAAGTCATTTCTAATCTTTCATAAAAAAATGAAAAACGACTACAATCACATTCTTTTTTATATTTTCGGTGTGAAAACGAATGACCTCAATAATGTATTGACTTACTTTTTTAAAGAATGAAAAGCAGCTCAGTGTTTCATTTTTTAATGTAAGAAACATCTTTCTAAAATTGTAACCCACCAAATCAATCACGGCTGAACAAAAGGAATACGAGGGATTTGTTGCGTCTAAAGTGAAAGATGGTGCAACCCAAATTTCTCGCACTCCCAAAGGCAGATTTCCTGTTGAGAAGTGCTCAGAGACGTCCGTGACGCCTCCTCGAAACTGCAGTCAAAATTGCAGTCAAAATTGAAAACAGAGAAACAAGTCCTTTCTCGTTTTTCACATAAACTGAAACGATTACAATCACGTTCTTTTCACTTTTTTGGTGTGAAAACGATTAACATCACTAACGATTTACTTTTTTGAAGAAAGCAAAACAGCTCAATTTTTCATTTTGTTAAGTATGAAACATCTTTTTAAAGTTGTAACCCCACAAAAATCAATCATGGCTGAACAAAAGGAATACGAGGGATTTGTTGCTTCTAAAGTGAAGGACGAAGCAACCCAAATTTCTCGCATTCTCTTTCAGTCAAACGAAATTGGGAGTAAATTTAAATTTAAAACAAGATTACTTTCATTTCTCATTATCAACATGAAAAACAAGAAACAACTTCTTCGTCTTTTTCTTAATTTTTCGTTTTCAAATCGATAAAAGGAAAAGGACTTTTTTTGTTTTATATGCGTTTTCAAATCAACAGACATTTCATTTCTAGATTTGAAAACTAACATCACACAAGCACAAGTCGTTTTTCGGTTTGAAATCGAAAATCGAAAACCAAAACAAGTGGCTTTCCGTTTTGATTTAGAAAAAGACAAAGAAGACGTTTCTTGTTTTTCCTGTTGAAAACGAAAGTAAAATCTTGTTTTCAATGTAAATCCCAATTAATCCCTCGAATTTTCGAGGTTTCACGGCCGCCTAAAGATAAGAGTTCCCTTTCAACATGCGAGAAATTTCCTTGTGAGTTGCTCCTCTTTTTACTCTATAAGCAACGAATTCTTCGTGTTCCTCTAGTTCAGCCATGTTTGATTTGAAGTCTCTTACGAAGACGTTTTTTACATTACGAAATAAAAATGGAACTGTTTTTTTAATTCTTGGAGCAATTCTTCTTCTTGTTTTCAAAGAACGTTATTATCGTTTTTCGTTTTCGAATGAAAAGCGAGAATGAAACAACTTTTTTCTGTTTTAATTTTTTATTTTCAAATAAAAAACAAGGAACGACTTGTTTGTCCATTTCCATTTTTCGTTTTCAAATAGAAAAACGAAAAACGACGTGTTTATAAACGACACCTACACGGACCCTGAAGCCAGTTCCTGTAGACTTTGGTGTAAGTTCAAGCCACAGCCAAGTGATTTGGACGTGGCCCTGAAAAAGTCAGTGTTTGATAGTCATTATTGCGGAGCGCCCCCGTCCAGCTTTTTTGACGATGTAAATGTTTCTTTCGCTTTCGTAAGTTTGCTCGCCCCGGCACCTTGTAAGGGCGCTGTGGTCGACTTATGCCCTTCACAAATGGATCGATTGCACCTGCTAAGTCACGTGACCTATAGTGGGTATACAAACATGGTGTCCTCCCTCACAGGGCGGAATCGGCTTTTACCTGAAGTAAAAAAGTGGAGGCGTTCCAAGACTTACCGCCTTAATTCACGCATATTCAGTGTGCTCGTGTCGTAGTGGGTGCAGAAAGGTGTTGACCCGTCTTAATTAAAGTCCTTTCAAAGGAGGATTCGAGGAAAATGCTTCATGCAACCCTATGCAATCATACAACCGATCCCATAAACAGCGTGAAAAACAAGAATCTCGCTAAAAACTTCGCTCGTTCCCACTAGCAATACGGTATTCCAGTAAACTGCTTAAAGATTTAGCCCTTACCACAACATGCATCCTCGAATAACGGCACTGTATCACTGCAACTTCTCATCTAGATTTCACTATAGAAGGATGTATACTTGGCCGGTCGTAAACAAGCACACATTATCCCTATTCATGTATACCCAAGTTTTCAAAATTATAAATTTCCAACGATTTTGTTTAACAAATTTGCTTTATTTTTCAAACATCCCTCTGTGGCAGTGTTATATTCCTCTCGTGGGTAGTTGTAAAGAACCTCCCGATTTAAAGATTGGCGGTGGCCAGCCGACGCTGTATCAACCGTTTAAGACCGGCCAAGGTGAAGACTAAACAGTCTCAGCAACATGATGAATTGTAAAGTCCCCGGCATCACTTCACGCGCGTTTGAGCAACACATTGGTACGAATTCACATTTTAAAGCAGTCTCTGATAACATCAAATACTCAAAACGATACTCCCATCTAGCTGTATTAAATTTAGCTCTAAGGACAGACCTCGGACATGTTCCGGGCATTATCGGTTTCGCAGTACATGACTGCCTACTCTGCTAAAGAGGAGATTTGTAAAAAGCAAGAAAATCAGTGTGATCATGTTTCTTAATTACGTTTTCAAAGGTATTTTGCCGTTTTACTGTGGTTCTCTCTGTGAACTGCTGTGTGTCTACTTTGGGCATCGGAAGCGCCCCTCAATAACCGGCATCCGAGGGAAAACTACTCATCCCCTTTTACATCTTGAGCTGCAAGGCCGCATTATATACGCTTAGGAATGTTGATGTTAGCATTGTAGCATACTCAAACATTCAATTTCTTTCTCGTTAATGTCTGATTATGTTCAATTACTAAGCCCTGCTGCTCGTGTTTGTACTAGGGAAGACCAGCATTACCGGTGTGAAAGAGAAATTTCGTAAAACTTTTTAGACAGTTTGTATACATTTAGGACAGAATTTTAGGTTAAAGTTATATTGTCCCGCCTAAACCACTTACCGATTCTATCACATCAATTTAAATGTCATCTTTCATTTTCGATTTTTCCCTCCAAGAATATTTTCAAGAACTTCGAACTTTTATAAAATTGGTTTCAAAATGACCGCAAGACAATTCCCGAAGGCTCAGTATGAGAAAAAGGAATTGCGGCGATATTGAAAAAACATACCGGGCCAAAGGGGGGGCACACCTCGCCCCCTGCTGGTGTTTGCTGTGGTATATTGCTATGAGGCAAAAATCATGAATCTTAATGGACTACGGACAGAACTCAAACGTTTAAGAGAATTTAACCATTTCGAATTGGCCATACAGCGAATACATGTTTTCCGAGAACTGGCAATGAGAAAACCTGATTAACCTATTTTTGGGGGAATTAAATTGGCTGGTAATTTATCAGATTTGCTGATGATCTGTTGACATTGTTCTCCGCAGAAAATGGATTATTCCAAACTAATGCCATACTTGTGACTTAGCGCGTGGTTCCTAACCCATTTCCGAGGGGAGATCTCTGCAGTCGAGAAGTTTCTCAACACAGATGAGTTCGGGCGCATTCCAGTCTGACTTCATGATTGGTTCCCGTTCTCAATTTACATTTTTCAAAGAAACATCACATCTTGAAACTGAAAAACCTGTCGTGATACCAGGGTTATATAAGCCTATGATGTATAGCTCAGTATTATGTTGAACAGTTGCTCGAATACCCTACGCGATGGAACGGACTAAAACACATTCGGGATCAATAACAATTACAGGCCTGTGTTTTTTTCCGCTTCACGAAGGGGCAAGACTTCTGCAGTGCAACCAGTTCTACGAGATGGGTTTGTATAAAACGACTTTTGAACGCGACACCAAAACGAATGATAATATTTAAATTGATTAAATTATTTATAACGCAGTTATGCTTTTCCTACTAGTGGCTGCTAAAACTATGGCTGGCCGTCACTACAAAAGTAAAAGAGTAATTCATAAGGTGTTAAAAATTCTCAGTTCTCATAAAGTTAGCGTCAAGACTCGGCATGGGGGAAAAGGGGGTCGGTAAAAAGAGGAAAACTCACAAGGGATATATTTTGAGGAATAAAAATTTGGAAAGTCTAACGGAGCTTTGATTGAGGTATGCATTACGATGGATATCATCTGACAAGGAATAAGGAAATGTCCTTTACACGCATGGGAAAAGAGAAAACAACCGACAGAGGAAGTCGCGGGCATGACTGTCCCATCATTTAAGACAGGGCCCTGTTTTAGTTGGTTCCCTATATTCCACAACAGGCGATAAAAGGAAGCACAGTGTTCCCTTACAATATTAACGTTGTTTTGACGCCATATGTCTTGAGAACATGCGGCACATCCTTCAGGTAGAGGCTAATAACGAGGCGCACTTTGTAATAAAACAGGTGGAACCAGTCAAATGATGGTTTCGTTTCGTTTGGAAGAAAGAAATAGCCCCAAGACCGGAAAGTAACTGTTGATTGATGGCTATCGTGAAATTATTTTACTGAAACTCTTATAGACAATCAATGAACAGAATCGCTTAAAATTTAAAAACAGCGAGTTTTCAATTCACATTTTCCTGATCAAATTAATATTTGTCTTTCTTGCATTATGTTTTGTTGTTTCTTCCGATTCGCAATCAGTTGCCAATTCTTTCGGCGTAACTCTGCTTATTAATAGTTGCAAGTTAAACTTTAGGGCGAACGTAGCTCTGAACCAAGTTTTTTTTAATGATTAAGTATTGTATAAGTGAATATATAACTTACCAGTAAAGTAAACCAGCAGGACAAGGCACGACAAGAAAGCCAAACGGGTGCTACGATGTCCGTCCTGCATCTTGCCAAAGTGCGGTGCGATAAAGGAACACCTTGCCTTAATATTGTTCAGTTTTAATCTTCCAGTTTCGGTGGTAAAAAATCCTCCACTTTAAGAGAATTCATCAAGTTCCATAGCTCCCAGAGAAAATGAGCTTTAATGAGAAACTTTTACACAGAAAAAAAGTTTCACGAAAGTTTTCTCTGTTAAACTAGATCCGTGGTATACTTTCCCAAGCACACGCCCAGTGTGGTGCAATTGGGGTAACAATGACACTGGCTTATAACAACGTGCCTCAAGTTTTGCAACAAAAGACACCTGTGTTGCAATAATATTTATCCATTTGATGCATATTCATGAGGGTTGGGCACATTGGCCCACCGTCCTTCACACTCTATATAATCTTTAAGTTGGGTAAAACAGTCCAACTGTGCGAACAGAGCATGAAACGTCTTCAACTCTCACCATGTAGGCCTACCAAAAGAAGACTCTGAAGTAAATAACTCACAACTTCTTAAAAGACCATACTGCGAACAAAATTGCAAGACCCTCAAAAGAGGAAGAATGAAGTGACAAAACACAAACAGCAAAATATGATCTTTCCGTTGATTGATTAACCTTCAACGGGGGGAAATAAACGGGCTAAAAACTGGTTTCACAGGTGATTTTAAGTCGAACTACACCATGCGTTTAGAAACGTGTTTTCATGCAAAACGGGGGTATTATGACTTTCCAGAGTTGGCACACGTTCAAGCATTTATTCTTTGTCTGGGCACAGGGTGTGCCCACACATTTAAAAAATAGTTTTCATTGGGACCCTGCATTTACATTACCTATATAGTCAAGTAAAATAACCACATAAAGAAAAGTACAGTGACATAAACGTTGGACAAACTTGAATGTTATCAAGTCAAGTATCTCAGAAATAATAATAAAAAAACTTTCCTAGTAAATGCACAAGGAGGTTACAATACTGATCACGAGACGGGCAAAAACTGCACAGATACCTCATAGATTAGCGCATGCCTCATTCCATGTGATTCGCGCCGATCACAGGGAAACTTCTGGCATAGCATTCCTTTTTGACCAATAAAGCAATTTCGGCGCCTTGTAAGGTGGTTGTCTTGTTCCACGAATCTGTGCAAATCGTGTGAAAACGTTTCATCACGTTCAAAGGTTCAAATTTAGTCACACATTTCAAAACAAGAGTTGCCTTTTCTAGCTTTATTGTTTCTGAAAATGGGACTCAGTTTAGTCTGGCTAACATATACTACTGATGGGTTGGGAGGCACATTTGATGGGTCATCCGTATCGTGGTATCTGACCCAAGTGATACTCATGCCTTTTCTTTCAAATCTGTAAGTAGTTTACCACTGGTAAAAGATAGCCTTGGTATAATTTGTAAAATAGCCTACATAAAGTTTAAACAGTATTTCGATTTTCAAACAACTTTCTGTCATTTTCCTTTCACACTCAGCTAGGTGTGTAGATAGTGAACGGTAGATATTCTGAACATATTCTGGCGTAGGCCTACAGCAAAAAGCCGACAACTTGAATGCAATGTTTTCACACAGGGACATATTTATTTTTGTAAACAGTCGACGCACACGGTACATGTATATATTGTACATTGCTAAGTCAGAAACAATGAAACAATGATAACAACGTTCCTTTCGCATTTCCTAATTTTCATTAAATTCACTGTGAAGCAATGGCAAGGTCACTGTTCCCTGTTCATGCGAGTTCCGAACCGCTTCACCTTAATAATTCCAAGGACACTCACAGTACAGGTGACGTGTTTATGTTTCACGCCGTTGCCAGCAGGACTCGCTCGGACCACCACGATTGGGGCCGGGCTGCCTCTACCAACACAACGACGGTGTACGCAGAGTGGGTGTAACCTTTAAAAGTTGGCATTGACTTTGAAAAGGGACGTTGTCCCTATGACGTACCTCAGCTTAATCTGCGTGAAGAAACCTAGGTAACTGCAAAACACACAGCTGCTGTATATCCATGCCTGGGAATGGCTGCTTGATGGTGCAATTGACAAACAAAAGAGAAAGTGTTCGAGAGCAACTCTTAAACGAGAACTCTTTTCCGGGTGAATTCCGGAGCATTGTGTGTGAGATTTGGCTCCATTGTCTTTTCTCAGACGAAAGACCAAATGTTTTCAACCGAAAATAAATTTTGCCATTGGACATACCGACGGCAACTGTAAAACCACCATTTCCTCCCCTTCAATACCTGAAAAGCTACTAATATATTAATTGTTTCCTTTGGGGTGCAGCAATTCATTCCTTCTCACAAACCTCGAAATATCCGATAAAATTTCGGACAGCTTCCACGGTACTTGAACACGTACGGGATCATGACACTGCCTTTACATTCTTGTTCGCCGACTTATTCCGGATGGTTACTCAACCATAACCCACATACATTATACATGCAACCTGCCATCATACAAGAACAGAAAACATATTTCTCCTTAACGGGCGAAGAAAGTTACTCTCTCATACCTATTTTCTTTAATATTCAGGTGAACTTGTGAGTTACATGGACACCGGTTTGTCAGCCAAATAAGAACTGATTCGTTCCAGTCGACACAGAGTCACAATTTCGATTCTCCACAGACTCGTTTCAAACATTTTTGCTTGCCAATTAAAAAAAATTAACGTAGAATAATTTGAGCGCCTGGTCGCATGCGCTTATTTGGTTTAATTTACGATTTTAGTGTGAAGGTTACGTCAGAATTGGTTATTTAAATTCACGACATGCTCATTATATTGTGTTTGAATAAGCCTTTATGGTCTCCTCGATGTAGTGATATTCTGTACTTTCTTCTGCATAATTGAAGGCACCATTCTAACGCAGTAATCCTCTCCAACTTCAGTCTCGACGCGCGCCAGAACCCAGAGAGGTTTAAAGTTTAAATTATTTTTAGACCGGATAGAGACGTCCAAAATGCTTACTGCTATTTGTGTCTTTATTCTGGGAGCAATTGTTGATCTTAATTACAATTCGAAGAACGTATAGAACGTGATATTTTTTTCTGCATTAAGCTGAAATGTATCCATACCAATTACTTTCAAAATGGGCCAAGAATCAATACGATAGGAATCTATGGAATCGATAAATGCCGGTTTTAAAAAAATGTTGCTTGCCTTTGAATGCCGGTAATTATTACATATGCTTGTGGCAGGGAAATATAAAGGAAAAATCATTCAAAAGTATTTCGAAAACTTGTACGTCTGGAAACATTTTGCATTTTGTTGTTGTTGTGTTGATGTTTGTTGTTATAAGATATTGAAAGTATCAGCATTTGGGACACGGCACTGCCACCTGATCTTTTGCAGGTGAAAAACAGTGGACCGTCGTATTCGGAAACTCGATTCCGCAGACCCACAACCTGAGAAGCCACTGGCTTGTATCTTACGTCCCCGGGTAAGACTACCCAGGGCAAGCGTATTGCATTGCTAGGAGATGTGATTATGCTTGTAGCCAGATATGGTATATATAAAATCAACTATGGCTGCCGGCAAGCAAGTGGGCCTACAATAGGCTACGCCGCTTTGCATCAGAATTTTTTTTTTAGCTCACGAACTTGAGAGTTTGCAAAAACTTGGGAACAGCGTGGCAAGGCTGTATTCCTTGACTGGGCACTTAGAGCTCAATGTCACATTGTTTGCACTTCATCAGAAACTCTTTTACAGCAAAAAAACAAACAAACAAACAAACAAACAACATCGGTTCTCATTTAAAAATGCCAGCGTTAGTCAAAAGGAAAATTTCGAATTGATCATCAAAGACACCAAGGAATATTTTCTTGGGAAATTTTGGTGAAAGTCACATGTGGACAGCCCTAATCAGAAATCAGAAAGTGGGACATATGTTTGAAAAAAAAGCGGAGGCGTTTGAGGACAGTCGTGGGCTTGTCACGCATGTCTCGATCCGCCTGACAGACGCATACCCTCGGCAACAGCAAGGCCGTTGGCACAAACAAATTTGGACTCCCTAAAAATTCGGCTCCAGTTTTCCTTACACTGATCCCCGCTAGCCCATGTCGCCGCTAGTTGTCACTTAGGGTTATACGTTCATTGAGTCCGTATTAATGGTGGTCCGAACTAGACCTTTGTAAACTCGGCGAAAAAGTAGGATGAGACTTCCTTAGTTTAAGAAAAGTCTTGGGATCGAATCCTACCTGGTGGGGTGAACTGTTTTGATTATGGGGATGATACCCTGGGGGGGGGGGTTGCTGGTTTTACAGTTTGTTTGCAGCATCGGAAATCATGGTAGATTTTTCGCGTGACGTAGCAAATGCGTAAGAGTTGAAAAACACAGAAGTGACTTTTGCCAACGAAGCTTACACCTTACTTTCCCATTATATGTTTTGTTCCCACGGAAGTTTTCTGAACCTTATCCACCCCGAGCGGGACCAAAGGAGTGCAATGTTTTCCTAGCAACGGAAGCTCCTTTCGTGGGAAATGCTCTCAACTGATTCACAAACGACTATGAAATGTATGCACTGCCGTCGTGTTGCTACCAAGAAAATGAACACTCCCCACCAGCATGGCGTCCGTTTCAACTGATGGGGGGTGCTTCTCCTCAAGGCAGACGGACCATGAGTCATGATAAACATGGTACATGTAGATACCATACGCCCGTACCCCAGATGAACTGCGTAGTGCATAACCAAAGCGAGGTTAAGTCAGGGTAAGTGATCTCCTAGGGTGACTGAAAAGGTGCTGTCAGGTGGGGGGGTCCATCTCCAATCGTCGCACGTCTTACTTCAAGTTCTCGTGTCATACAAAACTGAAACTTCCGTGATTAGAAACTAGGTCTCTGCTTTTGATTTGTAAGATCGCGCGCATTAATACGGTCAGTGGCTAATTTTCACGGTGCTCAAAGCCCACGCGTACTTCACCTGGCCGATTCGGGGAGTCTAACAGCTCTGTCTGTCGTAAATCAAGCATGTCAATCGGCAATGCCTGCCTGCATTTGCAGTTAATCGCCCAGAACGATGGGAAAGTTTGCTCAGCTTTAATGCTCAGCGGAGTAGCCTAATTTGGTGTAGGGAAGAATGATTGCCGAAATCATGTCGACACGCATCGGTAATTAACCGTACAAGCCCGCGTTCAAAAAAATGTTTTTTTTTTTCGCCAAATGCACAAAGAACATAATTCGCGCGCCCTTTTTCCGACGCACTGCATTTTGAGGGCAAGAATAAGCTAAGCCATACTTCATAACACAGACACACACAACAGTTTATCAAACACAATAACACAGAAACCAAGAACTCAGATAAAGGGGAAAACATTTCAGACACACGATTTTAGAATTACCGTTTTTTAGTTGGCGGAGGAGTTTTCCTGAGTGTTTCTCAATCTCCCACCACAAACCAACCTATTTAGAGGATTGTTGAGTTTTCACAAAATCGTTTATTGACACAACACTACTATTTTAAGGTCCTACAATGATATCGTAAACCATTTAGAAGCAATCTGGATCAAGACAGCTAATTTTACTGTATACTTCTATATTACTTCTAATGTTCAGCCAAAGATGAGGGTCAACTTTGAAGAAATCTCGCCAGTTCGCAAGGAGAGAGCGCTGAGCCGTCAGAGATAATAACACACAAGAAAAACAATCGAGAAAGCAATAAATAATTATCAAGGGCCACTGCGACCATTCCAATTCACCTGTTGGTTCAAAATTATCACGCTCGCTTGTGGACTTCAATGTGGAAGTCGGGCTTGGGCATTGTCAACGCATAATTTCCAAGCACCTTTGCTTTGACACCAACTAGGGCAGTTGACGATGGGTCAAAACTAGAAGTGGAAGTCTTCGCGATCTGAGACTCTAAAGCACAGTGCAAATACGGTCACTGCTTTGGAGATACATTATAGTCTCTACACTTTTCTAAGACATGATTCCACTTGACCACCCGTTCACCACAAATAATGCTAAAAATCACAACTTCATATGCGTGCTCCTGGTTATGCCGGTCATAGGTTCTGATCCGTGTTTCCTAATTTCGCGATGGGGGATGGGGACAGGTGTACAAGCGTATCATACATAGTGTGGACCTCTGCACAAAAGAAGTCCACACAATGCAGGGTACGATGGCGTTGTGTGGACTTGCACACGTCCACACAATGTTTTCCCCTCCCTGAAAAACAGTTTCAGAGGCATTTTAGGATAAGGTTATCTATGGCAAAATGAAGAGGAACAGTCCAGGGAATCATCATCAAAAACCAGCTCGAAGGAGTTATCCTGGTTGGAGAAAAAGGGAGCATTTTCCTCAAGTTTCCTTAACCACAGGAGAACAAAGGAATGTCCACACTTTGTATGTAAAACGAGTGTGTGTGTGGGGGGGGGCAGTGACTTGCCCGGCGATGGAAATTTGAAAAAGGGGGGGGTTACCATATACACCATATAGGGGGCGACGTTCATGATAAAGCTGTACATCTGTAATGTGTATCAGATTCGAGTCTTTCATCAGAATGGTGTATTTGAGGCATTTTAAAATTGCATTCTTCTTAAGTGATGATTGCAAACAATTTGATTTAGGAAATCATGAAATTCTTCACAATCTGCGTTACTTTTTTTGCACAAGAAAGTGGAGGAGGGATGATTCAATAGCCCATGCACATTCCTCTGGGAAAAATGTACCAGGTAAAACCCACACTTCAAGTGGGACCCAATGTCCACGAACGCAAGTGGGACTCAAGGTCCACGAACGTAAGTTTTGATCCCCTTATCGCGTACCATGAACGGAAATCATGAACACAGAGATCAACGGCAGTTTCAAGCACAGATAAAAACAGTTGACTTAGTGTACGTGCTACAAAACAGTCCCAAAAGGAACACTGGACAAGGCCTCCTTGCCTATATAGGAGGCCGTTCTTTTGTTGAGATTTACAACCGTGTAATAAGATCTGTAGTCACGCTGCGCAAAAGGAAATACTTCAAAGGTGTCACACCTGTGACGTAAATTCTTTATTTGGTCACTCTTTGGTACTCAGGCAGTTTGAAAAAAAAAACTACGCATGCAAACAGTTCCGGCCTCTTACTCACGAGCAGGCTTAAAACAATGGTGGCTCATACCGAAACATTCAGAAAACGGTTTCCGAAATCCCAAATTCTACTTCTTGTGCATTGTTACCTCTTGCCGCAAGCTTACATCTGCCAGCCATTCTCTTTGCTTGATCCTTGACAGAAGTCATGTATCTTTTTTCTTTATTCCTGTCAGTTTTACATAATGTTGTATGTGTTGAATTTAGTGGTTTTTGATAAATTTATTTCGTGGTGCAACTTGCGGTGAGGTTTTGGAGCATTATATTATAATAACTTTTTGTATTTGATTAATATTTGCAAATAGGTCATTTTGGAGACATTTTGATGTACACTTTTCAGTATTAGGGAGACATTGGCTTTTAGGGAGACATTTCAGTGTCTCCTTATTTTCAAACTACCAGAAGGAGGCAGAATTTTAATGTCCATATTCTGAGAGATGATAGTTTAAGGCCTAAAATGAAAACGTACAAAGTTTGGTTCAGATCAGAGTAGGGAATATTGAATTATGGGACAATGAAGATAGAAAAATTTGCAGGCAGGCACGTTCTGATAGGAATGTCTATTTTTATTATTATTTCTATTTTTACAATAGTTTAATTGTAGCATACATGTTATTTTGCCAGTTGGCCACGGGATGTATGAAATAAATATATCAGGTAAAATCAATAAATCAAAAATAGGCCATATAGTCACCTGTCATTGAAATTATCAGAGGTCGTAATTAATTTTCGCTAAATTCATTTTTTGGGACAAGTCGCTGTAGTCCATAGTATTTCATGATTTTTAGCAAAAAAATACTTCCTTGTTTTAAAAGGGACTTAGTGATTGAAAGAAAGGAATTCACCCAAATATAAGTCCAATCTCTTCAGCGAAGAATGCAGCCGCAACATCAGATACATTGATGCACAGTAAAGTCGAACAATCGGCTTTGAATGTCTCTTTCTCAGAATCAATCGCATTTCCATATCCTTTTTTCTCGTACTTGAAAGGCAGGGTCACTTTGTTTGGGATCTACGATTTAACATTGTTGAAACCACATAGCCTATTCATTCCAGACTTATGACCCCGTTTCATCAGTATCCAGTTTTGTACATAGCAACAAGGGTCTATGAGGACAGACGTAAACTTTGAGAAAAGGTCCTCTGTCGTTGCTCTTTAATTGTTTGTTAGCTGCTTCGGCTACACTGCCGAAGATGCTATTGTTTTCATTCTCTGGTTCGAGATAGGGAAGTACACACTGTAAACATTTTACTCACTTCCTAAGCACTTGCAAGCGCGTCATTTAGTACTTGTTGCACTTATGATGTGTAAATGAAAGCATGTGGACACCGGAGTTACATGAGGTGATACTGAATGTTTCAAGCAAAACACTTTACATTCTTGACATAGTACCTGAAGTGCAATTGCTCCCACTTCTTGCACCTGTTTGCACACCCAAGTATGTACTTGCTGCACCGGAAGTGTTCAAGTGACAACATACAGACACTTGAGGTTGTGTTAAATATTTAAGTGCAACACTCCAAGTGCTTTAAAGGAACCAGGAAATAGAAATATTTTAATAAAATTTTACTAAAAACCCTTCGAATTGCACCATTGGGTTATAATTTACCTGATTTAAATTTTTGTTTTGAAATTTTAACCCTTATTTTGATGCCTTTTTGTTTTTATGCTAAAGCTATTTGCATATTCATGAGCAGAACTATGATGTCATCCAAGGCGCTGAATCTCAATGTTACATTGATTTGTGCACAGAAAATTTCTAGATTTTTGTAACCACTGCTATTGCAGATTTCATTTTCTTTGGCAATTTGTTGTTGTGTAAGTATAGGCCTATGCAATAATCCAGCAAAAATCCTTTTCACAGAAATGTTCCCAGATGGCAAATTTTGGGGTTCACAATTTGAACATGAAAATATGCAACCTGGACTATGCCTTCCAGGATTTACATCTAAGCAAAAGCGTTCTCACTTGTCCAGAAATGCTTGGTCAGTTTTTAATGTTTGAAAAAGTGCCCCGTTCAGCTCACGTACCTCAAAAAAGATGTCAAACAGTCTTCATACATGGAAGAAGAGTACAGAGATACACAAAAAGTGATTCTAAGAAAAATTCATTTCCTGGATCTTTAAGTATGGTACCTGAAGTACCTGAACGGTAAAATTACTCCTACCTCATGCACCTGTATGCACACTTGAGTAAGCACCTGCTTCACATGAATTGGATTAAAGTGTCAAGATATTAACATTTCATGTGATATTACTATTTGATACGTGACACCCCATGTGCTTGAAGTACATGTATTAGCAAAGAACTCGAAGTGCATTTGCTCCCATCTCATGCCCTTATAAGCACAATGCTGCACTTGACATGTTTCCGTAGCAGGATATTCACATTTGAGGTGACATAAAATGTGCTTCAAGTGTTAGTTGGGTACCTGGATGAAGTGCTCCTGCTCCCACCTCCTGCACCTGTATGCACACATACACGTGCACTTGCTGCACATGAAATATGAAAGTAGTAATATGTGATCACCTGAATTACCTGAGGTGATATTAAATATTCCAAACGTACCACTCCATGTGATTGGATGATGAGTTTGATACCTGAAGTGCATTTGATACATTGATACATGTATGTATAGTAGGCGTTATTCATGTTACTGTGCACACGTATGGCACCTTTACTAAGTGAGAGTTATGGAGTAATATCATTGAAGTGCTTAAAGTGTTCCTAACTTCGTATTTGAAGGTTAACATGTGTTTGAACACACTTCGGCCTCAACCGATTCACCCAACGGATTATCGTCGTATGAATTACTCGACGTGCGTTGCGTTTTAAGAATATACCGCCTCGTGTGGTTGTTCACTCTTGAGGTTCGAATGATGATCTGAACTGGCGCACCTCAGGTTCGAGCACTTATGGTGAGGGGGTCTGCAAGACGAGGATAAACGTGGCCTATGTCTGGTGTAAGAAGCAGATTTGCAGGGTTTTTTTTAATGTAGACACTACGACAGTGAATGGTGAGTACCTGAGGTACTTGAAACAATAAATCAGCGCCGTTTATGGTCACGTGAATATAACAGATTACAAAGCGCATACTCGGGCGTTCAGTAGCGTTACCGTGCCCTGCCTATCCTACGTGAGTGCGTACAGCATAGAGATGTGCATAAACATGGCGTCATCCAGTGACATAAGTATACTTGAACTCAGGTCCTATCAGCTTTTGAGAGAAAAAGAGAGATCTGAATTAAGATATCATTGAAAAATTTGAGAGTATTTGTTTTTCAGTAAAAAGAATTGGAAGCGCTATGTCCGTTTTTATAGAGATTTAACCTTAAACTGGAGAGACAGTCACAGGATTATTAATCCTATTACATTGGCCTCTTGGCCGATATCAAGATAGGACAAATATCAAGTCCTGTTTTTGCACAATGCGCTGCGAC
Organism: Acanthaster planci; assembly: GCF_054643075.1. Classification (NCBI taxonomy): domain Eukaryota; kingdom Metazoa; phylum Echinodermata; class Asteroidea; order Valvatida; family Acanthasteridae; genus Acanthaster; species Acanthaster planci. Next base: position 12,282,828 of record NC_141787.1, on the reverse strand, counting down.
GTTATGTGTTTCATGCGGATGAATGTACACTGTTTTGTATTTACAAAGGAAAAGGGACATCGCTTTGTCGTAGAATTTTACCGATGGTGAACTTAAATCTACATTCACAATTAACATTAGGCCTAATCCACTATTTCTTCCTAGTGGTAGGTCTACATAACTAGCTAGGGGCTTACCACAGGCCGAGGCCCTACCTGAATTAACATTTTGAATCCCGGCTAGGTTATAATAGCCGTCTTTATAAAAAAATTACTTTCAATCAAATGTTCAACAAAGGCAAGTGAAACCCTATCACTCTGTCGATGGTAATACAAAAGTTAGTACGTGCTTATAGGCCTAGTTTGTAAAACCCATAAAAAGGAGGACTCAAAAAGAGGAACAGAATCAGCATGAGAGAGTTCCCATTTGGACCAATAAACTGATCAATAAATTCACAACTTCAACGGTTCCATAAAGTTGCAGTCATAAAAGTCACACTCTCTTTTAGAGAACCGTCACATAATGCTTGACAGGCCTACAATGAATCATGGACTCTGTTGATTCCCGAGTCAGCATGAGAGAGTTCCCATTTGGACCAATAAACTGATCAATAAATTCACAACTTCAACGGTTCCATAAAGTTGCAGTCATAAAAGTCACACTCTCTTTTAGAGAACCGTCACATAATGCTTGACAGGCCTACAATGAATCATGGACTCTGTTGATTCCCGAGTCAGCATGAGAGAGTTCTCATTTGGACCAATAAACTGATCAATAAATTCACAACTTCAACAGTTCCATAAAGTTGCAGTCATAAAAGTCACACTCTCTTTTAGAGGTCTCTACCTGTGACATAATGTTTGACGGGCCTACAATGACTCATTGACTCTGTCGATTCCAGAGTTCAGTTAATAGCTTGTTCTTTTTATTTAGTTGCTGTTCACAGACGAAGCTATTTGTGGAGAAGTACTTCCTCTTTCATTGGCGGAGATTATGGAATTGGAGCCCCACATCGGACCTTGAAGGGTTCTCAAAAAAAAAAAAAGACCCGAGCTCTTCGGAAAACTTGCTAAAGATGTAGAGTGCATGCTTTTTTACACGGAGTCTCGGAGATGCCACATCAGTGCTTACTGTGTCCATTCAGAACCAAACTACAGGTAAGCTTTCAAAGCACTAGATAGAAAAACACCAAAATGATCCAGGCTTTATTGTTCAGTGTCGGTTTGTTTTTAAAGATGACAATTGTGCCATTAAAATTGTGATGTATAAAAACAATAATAATATTAATAAAAAAACAAATCATCTCAGAATGCTAGGCCACGGGACTAAATTTACAGGATTGTCTAAGGATCACTGAACAATCTAAAATGCAAAGGTAAAAGGCAAACCCTCAAATGAGTATGATTTGTCCTTTTTTGCAGACGGACTTTAACCATGCAGCTACAGGTTTGGCTGGAGACAGAAAGCAGGCTAAACAAGAGGGTGAAACATCTCAAGCTAGTCAAGGCCATTGAGGTGCATGTACTAACAGGCAAATAACTGTGGTGTGGTCATATTTAAATGGTCTGGTTAAAAACTGGGTAGATGTACAGTTACCTGATGATGGAGTTGAGGGCAGTCATTGTCACCTACCTTCGTCAGAGGCTGTATACCGCTCCACATACTGCGGCATCATTTCCATTCATGTATAGCTGTTTATAAATCCTGATTCCTCAGGAAACTAGTAGTAGTAGAACATGTCTGTTAATCTAAGGCCCCTTAGTCCACTCATCAGTTACACTGTTTGATTGGTTAAAGCATGCAGAGAATGAGATCTCTTTCTTTCAAGAGCCCAACTTTCAAATATAACAGCAGCTTGGAAGAGAGAACTAGAAATGGAGTGGAACTGAGCTTTAATCTGTTCCTACACTTTCCTAAACTATCCAACTATCTAGTAATAGGTTTGCAGTTCCCCAATCGGTGCACATTATATGACCAACTGTGGTACCACCAACATTGACCTGTATAGCTTAGTTGGCTGGAGCACTGGTACAGTACAATTTGTGAGATTCAGATTCAAACCTCCCTCATTCACTGTTTTTATTTGACTTTAAAAGGCGCCATATATCACAGCATGCAAAATGTAATATGCTTTATTGGTAAATAGTCAATACATTTTTCCCATGTACTGTTATCCTACTTATAACAAGAACAGGTTTGGGTTCTAAGTATTTTTCATTCATGCCACTACAAGGTTCCTCTGATAACAAGATACTCTGATAACAAGATACCAATGAAATGCACCATCCTCTTCCTTTAACATTTAAAACATGCCAGTGAACCAAGACTTTAAGTGTTGTTCGACAAAATCAAAATGCAGTGGAATACACAACTCCTTATTTTGGCTATCCTAGTTGAAGTTTCTTATATTAAAGAAATCATGTGATTGTATTTCATTGTATACAAGAAATAAAATGTGGTTTGTATTTTTTGATAACAGAAGTGCTTCACATGTGTGACTTTAAGACTCCTTTGATGTGTGCATCATATAGGGATAGTAAACAGATGCAAGAGGAATCAACCAGCACCTTTGGTATATTGCAAAGTGATGCAAAATAAATTTCAAATGAATCGCAACGCGGCTGTTAGTGTGTATCCATGTCAGATGGGTGACTGGAGGGTTTTATGTCCAAAATGCCCCTGTGCTCTGCAACATCTGAATTACTCGGTTCTCTTATAGAGAAACACTGTTGAAGCATAAATTATACATGGGAATAAGTTGTAAATATCCCACAACATACACGTACGCTTGTCACAAGGCCTTGCCCAATTCTAAACATAAACATCCATGGCCCATTCGTAATCCAATAGAAATAACTGAGCTGAAGGTCAAAATGTGAGCCCCTCAATCCTCTTGATCAGCCTGGCATTTACCTGAATGTCCAGATCTTACCGTGAGGGCACAATAAGTGGTCCGTAGAGAGAACTGTTCTGATTTGAACAAACCTTGTCTTTCAAATTTCTCACAGAACAATTAATTTAAGATCATTTAAGATCACGACATGCCTGCATAGTTGAATTCTTTTTTTACAGCCAACTTCTAAAGATCACGTCTAACGGAGGTAAGAATTGTATGGATCATAGAGTTATAGCTCTGTGGTATGAATGATAACAGGGTTGTGTTACATTTGAAAAAAATTATGATATCATGATGATGTCACAACCTAGTGATTTTTTTCGCTTTCTCTTCTTTGACATTCTTTACAATGTACCTCTTCAGGAAAACAAAAATCATTTTTCAAGGCCCTAAAATGACAGTTGAACTGATGTGAGGATGACGCCATTAGTTGACAACTCACGTGACATTAAAGGTATATTACATCCTTTAAAACCCTATATCTCATGAAATGCATGTCCAGTTGGGTTGACACTTCGCACATACCGTTGATAGAAGGGGAAGTGTTACAGTCCTAAATTGGTATCATGGATGATGACGTCTTCAGGTGATAGGCCACGTGACATTAAATGTGCCCTCTTCAAAGCACTGTATCTTCTGAACTTGACACAAACGACTGTCTTCCGACTTTGCACATAGCTAGAAAGGAAGAGAACTAGGCGAACATTTACATCATGTGATGATGTAAATTTTCTGACATTACAGGTGCACCTTTCAAAGCATCTTATCTCCTAAGTACACGCCCGACTGAAACTGAATTTTAAGTGGCAGCTGGAAGTAGCTAGAAATGGAAGTGCATGCACATGCATTATACCCCATAATTAACATGAAGTGTTGTTGACGTCATTATGTGACAAGTCACCTGACATACGTCAAGATGACACAAATTGTAAAGTTTGAAAAAATTTTTCTTCTCGGAATTAAACAGCTCGCAAAACGTACAAATGATATTTAGAAAAGGCTCTGAATCCGAAGCAGCAGTTCACAACCACATTCCTTTAGTTTGTTTTTATGATTGTTATTGACCATTCCCATATCCTACGACATGTATTGGCATAGAAGGTCACGGATTGCTGAAATATCATCCTCGGTGGTGAGAAATTCCCAGTCAACATGTACATTTTCCCCATTTTTAATAAGGGGTTTCATGTTTATTTAGTATCTTGTGGTTAATTACTTTGTGTTTTGATAGTTGCGCTGGATCTTTTGGAACACAAAGTGAACCATTCTTTCACTTAATTTCTACTGACAGCAACCTATAGTTTTGCCATCCACTCGTTGGCAAAAAGGCGACTGTAACGTATACAGAAAAAGTTGACACCGTTGACGCTTTCATAGGTAGCATTTTTACCCCAATTGAGAGCGCAAAATATCAGTGAGAGCAGGAATTTTCATTGAACAGAACTTGAGAACTTGCGATGACATTGAGCTCTGTGCTAGATAGCAACTTTCTGAATAATGTCTAAGGCCGTGTCCGAATCACTTGGCTACGGCGGGAATTTATACACGACTTAATGTGAACTGGCCGTGATTTCCAGCCGTAGCCAAGTGATTCGGACTCAACCTAACTCAAAGCTTTGATTCAACTGCACTCTTCACGCCCTCACTAGATGAAAATAATTCTTACAAATGTAATTATATAAATGAGCAATACAAAGGTTAGCGTGCGCGTTGTGTGCATACGCCTTTATATGAGGTAGCAGGTAACCACCCAAAATGCTTTGGAATATCTGTAGGCCTATTCTTCCTTCACAAAAATGTTGTGAAAGTCATTGGCCTATCTCACAGGCAAGCAAGGCTTTGTGTATGAGGAAACAGTTCGGGAAAAAAGGTCCAAAAATGCACTCTTAGGACCTCCTGAGTTCATCATTATGCCACCACAAGAAATTTCCCACGCCGCGGTTGACTTCATAACTGATGAACTGTTTCACAAGGCCACAGATTGGCATTGCACAAAAGAACATGGATAATTCAACTTGTTCTGGGAAATGTTCTGAAATGACGCATAAGAATAAAAAATCGTTACACAGACTGCGCTCTGCATGGTTTTGAAGGCCTTTCACACAGCGCACCTAACTTGGCGAACGTGTTGCAGCACGCTACAAATATTTGCCCCAAGCTTTTGCATGGGATCCAAATAGCCAGATATTTTGTTCGGTGCCTAGACTTCGAAGCTTCAGGGCTGGCGCATGTGGCTCAAACTTAACGATTTTGATAATTTTTGATAAATTTACCTGTTTCATTAATTGCTTTATTTCATAATATTACTGTGAAGCGCATCGAGATGTGCTATGTGATGCGCTATATAAGAAATGTGTTATTATTATTATTATTAATTTTTCGCAGAAACAAGAGAAGGCATGACAGGTTTTTCGGACACGATATATAAAAGAACCCAAAAGCACAATCGCACGGGGAAAAATGTCAGTGTTTACAAAATAAAAAGTACGAACTGATGCCCACAATCGAAGGTATATATTTTTCCGTGTTATTTTACATTTATCGAATCATTACATAAATTTTCATGTATACCGCCAGGGTTGGTTTAACTTTACATGACAATAAATTTATAGTCTTTGTTTTGTTGACGTCATGTTACTGGTGTGCCCCAAATGTTTGACACAGAACAAGCTGTCAGTGTGACTGAGAATTAAGCTTACTATTAACTTCCCAACAGACCTTAATTGCGGGGAAACCGTTTTTCTCAAATTTGTTACCAGAATATACATGTAATCAGTTTAATATGTTAAATGGGATGGTGCCAGATTATTGTGGGATCCATGCCTCGATCACTTTCATTCAGATTTTAAATTCTTCACCGGCATAATTGTCATCATTAATTCGTAACGAAGTTTAATATTAGTGCTTTCGTTTTTACTCTCAGGTGCCGAGATAAAAAGGTTTTCAGTTCAATATGGCCGACTTGTGAATAAGGCGAATTCTAAACTGTGTGACATTCACTCCAATCACTCATAATGTGGGCATCAAGAGGGCTGACAAAACATACTTTAGAAGTCGTGCATCTATACTGCCATGTGATAGTCCTATGAACCGTTTCCAAATTATGTTCTCGTATTGTGCAAGTTATCTTATCTCCCCCGAGGTATTTCCAACCCAGTCCCTGGCACAGAAATACGTGTATGTACAACATTGTGTCCACTGTTCACTGACCCCAGTTAAAAATAAATCGGCTCAAACAAATGGAGTTGCATATTTTCGGATGACTTCACAACTTGTAACCGAACACATTCCATTGCGAGACAGAGGTACCACGTGCACAAGCACCCACGTCTATGCCACCTCGCGGTCCTGAATTCTTGACTTTAATCAGTTTATAAGTGGGAAAATAAAGTGGATACTTACACATTTTGCCTGGCCGGGCTCACCACATAACTTTCGGATGTTCTTTCTCGCCTGAAGTCTTTAGGTCCCGCGCACTGGCTGCAGAAAGCTCAATGTGGAAATATGAGAGATTCAGGAATCGACGTGTTGAAATATTTCAACTGAAACGTCGCCCTCATTTACAGCCTACACACTAATCCGATTAGACATTGTAACTGCAGTGGCGCCACACTCCCACATGCACATTCTTCAGGTTGGCAAATCATGACCCCTCTTTGTCAGAGACGCATGTAACGCTCGCGAACCACCCGTCCACGAGCGTTACATTCTTGCATTCGCGTTGTATTTTCAATTGTGAGTTTTTTTAATGCATGAATGAGATGTTGGAGGATGTTTGTGCTTAGAATGTTTCTTACAAATCCAACAAACGTCTCCAAACGGAAGATGGGATCGGATGAATTGCCACCATTGCTCCATTTTTTATGCAGTGAGCAACAAACAGCTCGATAAAGTTCTTGTAAAAACAAGTTCGGAATTTCAAGAGCGCAAGCACACACACGGGGACACAGCCACGGATGGGGGGGGGTTCGAAACCCCTTCCCCCTGCTCCAAGCCAATAAAAAAAACATTGTTTTATACTGTTGACTGGGAAATGGCCCAGAACGTCTGGCGCCCATGTTTACTGGAAACCGACTAGGAAAAAAATCACTGAAGGACACGTTTCTGCTCCAAAGAACACAGACTCGTCAGTTTATTCTGCAAACACAAAAACAGTGAACTGCATCAGTACTTAACGTTGTCGAGACAACTGTAATCAATTTTTCTAAAATTCAAAATGGAACTTTGGGAAACTTTTAGAAACTCTAATAATTATATCCAGAACATCGCAACCTGTATTTTGAAACATCCCCGGCCCTGGCTCTCCATTAGGAAAAGAGTAAGACACAATTCCACTTCAATCGTTCCTCATTCTTTTTTTTATGCAGTGAGCTACATACAGCTCGATAAAGTTCTTGTATTAATATAGGCCGACAATTTCTAAAGGGGGCAGTTACTTCAAAGAAAAATTGATATAAAAATCCAGTATCATGTACACACACTGCTTGCTGTCTATGCAATCTGGACGATAGCTTTTCCTTGTACAGGTTTCTAGCCGTTCATTTTTCCAACTTGATGCTTCTCACTCCAGCTTTTGAGGAGAAATTTCTGGCCCATGCTTTACTTTTTATACCATACACACGTACATGGAAGGACACTGCTATTTGCCTGTTTGTAGCCACTCATTAACTGGATCTCATTTAAGTCTAAACCTTGGATGCCTCTTATTGTACGGACACAGGTGGAAACAGAGGAAACAAATTACTGGTGTCCAGATGTTGGCCGATTCTCACTTCACCCAATATTTCGTGTGGATCCTGTCGTGTTTGTTAAAACAACACTGTGCTGTATCTCCAAGAAAAGAAAGAGGGTAAACTTGGTCAACATTTTGTTTTTTAATGACATATTTTGCTTCTCAACGATTAAACAAATCGAAAATCATTGAAATGTCTTTTGGCATCTTAAAAACTCAAATACTCCACTTCTTTCACGAAACTTCAATGAAATACCGATGACAGAAACACTGATAGTGCAGTTGATTTGACGGTATTCGTATGGTTCGTAAATAGCCTGACTCAAGATCACTGTCGTTGCAGTCAAGCATCTAGGAGCTGATGTATCCTTTTTACAGCTATACAGTGCACGTGTGACAAACTGGATAGATACGTGCTTGTGAGGAGTACACTGAACATTTAGTTGTGTCATCTTTAATGAGGGGAAGCTCCGATCAGTGACAGCACAGCTGTCCATGGAGGCCTTCGGATTTACAACAAAGACTTACAAGGGCAACCCAAGCAGCCACCAAACGGCCCACATCTGGAGAGAGGAGACTTGCATGAGAAGCTGTTCTAGTTTTAGAGCTGGGAGGAAAAGCCCAGGAAAATAGTCTTGGTAAAACCCTTAGAATCAGGTACAGACTGAAAACCCAATCTACTTGTGGACTGAGTCGGGAATTGAACCCGGGCCACAGAGGTGAAAGGCAAGGAAAGAACAACTTTCTTAAAAACTCAACTCCCCAAAGTCAGGTTGTTGAACAGGAGTCATTCGGTTTTACTGTGACACACTGGAACATTTCCCAATGACGCAGATGCATGCCACTCACAGATTAGGTACAAGGTATAAACAGATATCTTCCAATATACGTGACCAGCTCTAGCAAAACCCAACACTAGGGGTGAAAATTCAAAATTGGGGTTAGGGATCACTGTCGTGTACGTATAAACAAACTTTCATTGGATGTGCGTTTGAGGAAGTTTGGATAAAATCTGACAAAGACATGGATTTTGAAATTACAGTTGAAATGGAATTTTAATATTGCAGAACCATACAGTGTAATGGACAATGGTAAGAAGCATCAGGTTCTGCCAGAGTCGGTCACTTTCAGGTCAACTGCTTCGAAAGTGGGCAACACAGAGGTCAACAAACTCATTCCTCAGACAATAATTACATTTCTGATTACACAACTTTTTTTTTTTACATGAGCTAGTGTCTGAGCATCAAATGTAAACAGAATCTTTTTCGATGCAATGTCTAGAATCGGATTTTTCCAGCAAGGATGTCCTCGTGTATGCTGGGCGTCAGGGGAACGAACTCCTTGCCATTCATGTAAAAGAGCTTGTCCTCGCCGACCTTCCTTGGGTCAAAGTTCTCCTTCCGCAGGTCAACCTTTTTCAACTTGAAAGTGCCTGTGAACGCATAACGGAAAGAATGGACGTGACAAACTCGGGAAAAGTGAGTGGGGAAGTCCACCTCTAGGACTAGTCCAATGAAAAAAGATATCATCCCCAAACACACACGTTCCCATTATTTGCCTAATTTGGACATTCCTTTGGTGCAAATTCTTAAAAATACTAATTCTTCTTGCAATGTGAACACTCCACAAATTTTTTTTGGGGGGGGGAGGTGATGACTTCCTAGACTTCTTCTCTCTTTTGCTACCGTTAACCCTAACCAAAAAATGCCTCTAAAACTGTTTTTCCAGAAAGGAGGTAACCTTTGTTATCTTTTTCCACACAAGGTTACCACAACCTTATCTGAACCTCTTTTCTTCATGGGCGCACACAAGGTAAGGTTGGGACAAAACCAGCAAACTTAGGGTACAACAAACCTGTAGTGTCGACTTCTCGCGTGACACGGATGAATAGAGGTCGAGCATATGGCGGCAGCGACGACTTGAGACTTTGGTTCAATTGGACTAGATCCAGGGTCCCTTCAGTGTCCACGATGGCAACCATACCAGCCCTGCCTTCAATTCCTAAGAAAAATAAAGGAAAAAAAGGAACAATAACAAAACAAGATTAGATTTAAAAATCTTCGGTTTTCAATCTCTTATCTTCAGTTTTTGCACTTCGTATGATCAATGTGATTTTATCATGGTTTAATATAAATCACTTCTGCCTGTTAACCACTTCATGCCGGGGCATTTTTCAATGTTGATGATGCTGGGCCGGCATGACTATCATTTTTTTCTGTTTTCAAAATCTTTCAAAAATTCATCATTTCATTTAATGGTCGTTTACAGCCACACAAAGTAAAGTTAGGCACTACTCTAAGTTGACAGGTGACCTTCATTGACGCCCGAGGGTTTCAGCCAGGCCTGCAGCCTTATAAACAAAGCCCAGATTGTGCAGTGTTGTATAACTGTCTTTTGTTCACGAACCTGGCTCAGTGCACTGCTGACCTCTTTTCAATAGGGGCCAGATTAGCATGCAGCGGTGCTGTGTGGCTCATAGCTGCGGTGGTGGAGCGCTTTTGTCCCCGGTGGTAATCTGCTGGCTCTCAATGCCCCAAACACTGGTATACGGTTTCAAAACAAGGCTGGATTATCGCCACTTTTGAGAGTGAAAAATGTCGGTAATGCCCAGCAGAATGGTCTTTTGTTCAGAGTACCGTCTTTTGTTACAGGGCCCTGTTTCCTTTGTCCGAGTTCGGAGACCCCGGCCACGCACATAAACCATACGTCTCCGATTCCGGAGTCCCCGGCAGGAAGTGGTTAAATCACTAAGGTCCTTGATATCACTGATGACAAGGTCTTCATGCCACAGAGGACCGGGTCCTCATGTCACTGAGGACAAGGTTCAGGAACTAGATTAGTGAAGTCCAACATTCGATTGCAATAGCTACAGCTGTGGAGTCTTCAGTGGCACATCAAAGCAGCTTGAAGGAATTCTACATTGACTGAAAGAAACTCTACTGCTGTTCTCTGACTTGAGGCCTGATAACAGTTCATTGGGCATGACATTACCCGGTATCTCAACACCGTACACCACGGCATCGCTCAGTTGCACATGCTTCTGGATGGTGCCCTCAACCTCCGATGTCGAGACGTTCTCCCCACGCCAGCGGAAAGTGTCCCCTGAGCGATCCCTGAAGAACATGTAGCCATCCTGATCCATGACCAAAATGTCTCCTGTGAAAGAAGTGAGTTGAAAATAAACGTCGGTGCTGAAACTTGAGGATAAGCAACGAGCACTGAGCTGGACCAAGAGAGGGCACTATTTTCTTAGCAATGGAGGCTCCTTTGGTCAGAACTGCACTTCGCTGGCTCAAAAAACGACTATGAAATGCACTGTGATGGTCACATCGCTACCAACAAACTGAACACTCCCAACCAATGGGGCTCTTTTCAACAAATGAGGGGGTGCTTCTGCTTGAGGTGGATACCCAAGCACAGGGATGCTGCAATAAAAGCAATAGCATACTGTGACTTTCCAGGGCTAGCTACCAAGGCATATGCTCTCTCCCAAATAGCTCTGATGATGTGAATCTTGCACTTGGTTTTTCTATCTACCTTGAGCAGAAGCAACCCCTTCGTAGGTTGAAAAGAGACGCATTGGTGGGGAGCATTCATTTTGTTGCAATGCCACATGACCGTAACGTGCATGTCATAGCTGTCTGCCAACCAGCAAAGTGCAGTTCCCACTAAATGAGCCTCTATTGGCAGGAAAATCACGCCCTCTCTGGGTCTCGTTTGGGACAGATTCAATGTGAAAAAATATCGAGGCGTGAATGATTAGGCCCACACAACGATAACAGCTTCTACAACATTGGGATAAAAAATCCTAACACCCGGAGAAATCACAGCCTGCAGTGAACAATTCATGAGCAAGTTGATGTAAAGAAAACACCAGGAAATAGTAAGTGGCACACCGACAGCGACCTAATCAGCCAACGCGTCAAACAGACAAAAAAACTCCATTCCCTTTTCTCCTCATCTGCACAGGCCTTTGAGAAAGTCCTGCCAGCTACATACGGCAGACCAACCACTGCCCTTATTGAACTCAATTCCTCTGAAGTCCCATCACCCCCCCCGGTGCCCCCTTCCCCAATACCTTGTGGTATTCAAGGTTCTGTCACAGCCTAAGGCTTACACCGTGCCAGCCCTACGCGACAAATGTTCGATTTTACCCGACAGAAAGGCTTGGTCTCCCTTCCTGAAGACGTCATAGATGATCTTCTTGTCGGTGGCTTGCTTGCTGACGTAGCCGTCAAAGTTGGCAATGGGATTGCCAACTTTAATCTTGCCAATCATGTGGCCGCTCTCACCTGTTGGAAGGGAGATCACATCAACCAAATTGCAATATCAATCCTATTTGTTACCCAGCCAGTTTTTCCCCAGTATTCATAATCATTCTACTCAAAAAGCCTGATAAAACAGAAATTGTAACAACGTACTCCCAATAATAATGAAGCCTGCAACTTCTGAGGAAATCCCAATCTTTACAAGACTTTGTACCGTACAGTGTTTCTCACTTTTCCATGGCAAGAGTGTGAAGTGAAAATCGAGGTCATCAGCTGCTCCGAGGAAACGTGGCATGACTGAGTAATTTATTTTGTGCGTGTCAGAAATGCATTGAGGCAACTTTCTACCGTTATTTTACATCGCAACAGCTGGATCAATAAAACCCTTCTGCTGGGCAGCAGACAAATTATTGACAAGGACAGGACTGGGTCAGTAGAAATGTCACTGTGGCACACTGGTATAATGTTGTTGTAGCCAGCGCTGAACTGCACACTGGAAGCGGCGAGTGACACCTCAAAAGTGACAATCCTCACATCTTGGGGAAAGGAGGGGGGGAGGGAAAGTTTCAAAGCGCAAGAGAAATAAAACACCTGGTTTGCACTGGATGCAGAGGCCATCCGGACCCCGTATCACCTCCCCGGTGCCTTCGTCCACCTTCAGCAGGCTGAGGGGTAGGGCGCTGGGTACCAACAGCGAGACGAAGCCCACGGCTCCTGGTTTGCCCGTGATGTTCACTATGTTGCTGTTGCCCTCCGTGGATCCATAGAACTCACAAATCTGAATTTTGACAAAGGCACAGATAAGATATGGGAAAAACGATGACTAGTTAAACCAGGAGGCAAAACTATTAGGTGTGCATTGACTTCATTGAGAGAGTAAGTTTGCTGACTGTTGCACTTCAAATTAATTAAGAAATCAAAATTCCACGTTGCCTCCCTGTCTCAGCAATCCAGCTCAGCATCCTCGAGCAGCTTTGCTTGGTTGAGGTACTGGTACCAGTAACATGTAACAAGCAACTAGATTGCAGAATGTAAATTTTGAACAAAAAACTGCTATTTGTTACTCACTGAGGCTTCATTGGCATGCATAAGGTAAAATGTTTTGCGTGACTTCCTATGACAGCACAATGTGGTTTTCAAAGCAACATTTGTCAGTTAACCCTAACCTTTACTACTGTTTAATTCTGTGGGAATAGGTCTGGTAGGCCCAAGACAGCTGGCTTTTGCATTGGGTTTGGCATTGGGTTTGGCATACCTCAGAAAAACAAAGTCCAACAGCCTCTGTGCACAAAGTCCCATATGGGTGTTTGTGCACAGAGGCTGTTGGACTTTGTCCCATATGGGTGTTTAACTTTGTGTGAATGGGGAAGGTTAGGGCCAGCAACCCTTGGTGGGTTAGGGTTAAGTTTGTTCATTATTTCTTACATACCCAACCACTGTCTGGAGAAAGCTATCTGTGATTATGAGTTTAAACCTTAATTTTACAAGCGTAACAGAACTCAACAGGCCAAATTACAAGCTGCAACAGGTGCCATTATCACTTGCAAACAATCTGAACTTGGTGTAATTTTCTCTGTTACATCTCAACCTGTTTGATGTTGTAGCGTGACTGGAACTCCTTCCAAATCTGCGGCCGGAGACCATTCCCTAGGGCAGAGCGGACCTTGTGTTGTGTGTCTACTGGCTTGTGGGGCTGAGCCAAAATGTAGCGGCAGATCTCTCCGATGTACTGGACAATCTGCAGGGAGAAAGCACGAAAAAAGAAAAAGACCCCCCCCCAGAAAAAAAAAAAAAAAAAAAAAAAAAAAGATTCAGCTTAAAACTCCCAACTATGCAAAGATTTAAAATTGCAAAATGTTCATGAAAGTGATTTTATTCAGGAGCAAGTTTTGTGGGACCTCAAAGTTAGGCTGAATGCAATTAGTTTAGTTGACAGAAAGGTCACCAGAAGAAAAGACCATTTGATAGGTATTACCAAGCTGTACGTAAATGCACAATGCAGTATTCTCCAGTTTTGCAGGCTCCCTAAAACTAGGTCATAGCAGTGAGGGTCAAAAACTTAAGTTCAAGTTAACTTAAAGACCCAGAGGGAACGGTAATTCTTCTTTCCTGAAAAAGACAACACACCTAACAGCATACCTGCTGCCCCTCCCCCTGGCAATAGCAACGAAAACGGTGAAGTTTCACTATGCTTTCCAAATGCAGATGGACGGATGTTAAGTGGACCTTTTGTGCAGTCATTAGAACTAAACTGAACTTGCTAAAATAATGTCATGTCTGAATTGGATATCTAGTGGCTATGGCTTTAGTCTTTGTTGCCATGAGCTTAATGCTGTGATAAGGCATAGCCGTGAGCAATGCTCAGCCTACAGGCAAGTCTTGCCTACCGTGGCCTGGTATTTGATGCAGTCGTCCCAGAACCTGCTGGCCGAGAACTTCTTCCTCATGGCCATGGTGGAGCCATTCAAGACCACCTGGCCCATGCCGACGATCCCGCCAGCCGAGTGGTACAGTGGCATGGTGTTGTAGATAATATCGTCAGATCTGAAGTTGTAGGCATATCGAATGCCGTAGGCCATGTACATGAACCTGTTAGTGAAAAGCAATCCAAAAAAAAATGGATTCAAGCAACTTGAATATTTTGTTTTCGAAAGATGGATATTGTATGGAACAAATTATGTAACATGTATGAAACTGACCCAATCTTAGTTCAGGATAGGAGGATTTACAGTACTGAGCGATAGGCTGCCTCACCTGAAAATTGGCAAGATGTGTTCAGTCAATGCAAATGAATGTGTACATGTTCAAACGGTGGTCGGAAACACCATGCAATGTCCTTTAACAGCACAGCCAAAGATGGTTGTGACTTAGGAGAATTCCGGGCAATTCCTTCATGTAGTACAAAGTTCACACAGAAACCAGAAAACCAACTTCCATGACTCTTCCACGACTTTCTAGGACTAAAATCTAAATCTTTGCATGGCATTTAACGTCATGCAGATTTAATGTGTACACATGTATGCAAGATGATTTTTACATTCATTGATCCCCCCTCCCCAAAACGATCCGGTTTGTAGGCCTTTGAAAACTCAAAAATGGAAATGTTTCTGATTTACATGTAATCGGAACAGTTGGCAGGTATGAAGTCAAAACACGTTCAAAGTTGTGTTTAATATAGCAGTTGTACATACTCCTGAAATAAAAGGGGTCACCTGTTAGGGGCACAGCATTTTAGATGGAGTGGGGGGGGGAGGAGGAGTGGAGCTACCCCTGTATCGTCTCACCTGATCTGCGTAATTCTGGCTGCTTTGGGCAGGCCTGTCGTTCCGGAGGTGTATATGTAGAACAGATTATCTGATATCCAAGCAAATGACCAAAAATCAGTTTTCTCGTAAATGTTGTGGCAAATGCAAATTACAGGTAAACTCAAATTTTAAATAATAAACTTTAATGAAAGACTTCCAAAGGTAAAGCCAGTGAATGAAAACCAAAAGGCATAATAAAGGAAAGAGAGAAGGAAAGACAGGCAATAAACAGTGCATGCATTGACAATCACTTTATAAGATGACACTGAAGCACACATACCTGTGAACTTTCTTCCAAGAACCACTGGGGCTGGAAGTGTGGATGTACTCTTGAGCTCTGGGTCAAGGTTCACGGCAGGAAAGCCTGCGTCTATGTATCCCCCGGTGCAGTAGAAAGGGATATTGCGCCCGAACTCTGACCTCACGTCCCTAATGGCTGCAACGAGAGGTTGATGATTGTGATTAAAATCAACAGGGTGACATAAACAAAATGCAAGGCAATATGGGCAAATGCAGGCTTGGGCGTCATGTTCATTTCTGAAAGATTTCAATCAAAAAGATACATGTACTGGTACAACATGTACCTGTTCTCTTTGATTTTCCACTTCAATCAAAGCACAACCATTTTAACACAAGCATGTTACATGCATATATACATGTACATGTACATATTATGTACATGTTCATGCACAAATGGACATGTACATGTATGTTCATGTACAAATGGACATACATGTACAAATGGACATGTTCATGTACAAATGGACATGTACATGTATGTACATGTACAAATGGACAGGTTCATGTACAAATGGACATGTAAACTGTACATGTTCATGTACAAAAGACATTCTGTACATGTACATTGTAGTTGGCGCACGAAACAGCACGTAAATGTACATTTACATGCTCCGTAATTTTCGGAATTTCAGCTGCGGCTTATACGTTGATTCTCACACTGAAAAATGTTGCTGCGGCTTATACGTTGATTCTCACACTGAAAAATGTTGCTGCGGCTTATACCTTGATTCTCACACTGACAAATGTTGCCGAGGCTTATACGTTGATTCTCACACTGAAAAATGTTCCAAAATTTTATTGTACATGTACGTCCTGATCGCGTAACGTTTTTGCATGCTGGCCACTGGAAAAAGGCAAAAGCCCATGTACACTCCACATAGGAAAACCATCCAGTCCGCAAGATATGTTAAATTAGAGGACTTAGATTCACTTTTTATGATGACACTTGTTCACATTTTGCATACAATTTTTAGGATTGCACATGTGGTGGAACCATTGACGGACTGGACATGCTGTACAGGTGCTCCAGCATGCACAATGATGACCATCATGGTTGGATCATCAGCACTACGGTGCTCCTTACATGTACATGGCAGTGCGGCTTATACATCAACTTTAAGTCTTAATTTGCCGATTTTTGCGTGCTGCGGCTTACAAATCGGGTGGCTCATACAGTATGCCAAAAATTACCTGTACAGTACAAGTATACATGTACTTATAGGTACACCATGAATTTTTTACATTGATGGGAATCCTGAATTTGTCAACGCAGACTATCTAACAGTGACCTGTTCACTTGAACAGTAGAGGACAATGGGATAGGTGAAGTCAGCCTGTGCGCACACTGTCAGGCTTTGGAAAAGGTACCTGAATACAGTGTGGGTGTACAAAAAAACCAGGGCCACAGGAGGTCCACAGTTGAAGGCCTTTATGTACATTGTACATTTACTGGTAACAAGAGAAGTGTGTATAGTACATGTAAATACAAATCACAAACTGTAATACCAGATTACCACGAATCTCACTCCAAAAGTTTGAACAATTCTCTTCACCTCTTGTGCTACCAGTACCTTCAGAAAAAAATCAGGAAAACTAAAATAAAACTGAATGTACATGTGACATCCTGGTACATGTGCATGCACCGGAACGTACACTAGTCTTTTCATAGATTGCCATATGAACAAGCAGAGAGGGGAATTTCCAAGCAAATTCCTGAATCGAAAGTGGAACAAGTGGCAAACTGCAGACAGAATGCAAGGGCAAGATTGAATGAAAAGAAAATATCAGGAAAGAATCCTGAGGATTAGAAGGCCCTACAGCAGCATAGGGTCAGTGACACACGTGTCGTTTGCCTGAGGGCATACGGGTACCTTACAATACCAATTTCCTGTGTTTTCTGCATGTATATCAAATGTTATATGTGAAAACACCTCAAATCCTGATACAAAAATCTGAAGAATTCGTCAGGGAAAAACACTGAGAAATCTCAACCCTGAGAATGAGAAGGAAAACCTACATGTAGATTTGTGGTTAAGAAGTTGAAAAGTTTACTATACGGTATTGCCTCAACTGGGAACATGTTTTTCTCATTTCAACTTGATTCCATGCATGAACTGATGTACAGTACTGGTATATACATGTATGTACATGTATGCACAGATTTGTGACAAAAATTTGCAACGATGTGAGATTTGAGTGAGTGAGGCTTTAAAGAAAAAGGTTGTGTAGATTCTTTCTAGACAAAAGCCCTTGTTTATTACAAAAGAAAAAAATGTACATGTAACTGCTAATAAATTTGGAACAATCAGTACATCAACGCTGTGATACTGTGTTCAAATAACAGAATTCATTAGGCCAAACAAATTAATAGTTGTGTTTCCTATTGCATTGAAAAAAAAAACAGATTGGATACATGGGTAGTATTTTTTTTCCTTCTCAAGTTTTGGGTCAAAACTTTTAGGGTTGAACTTTTTTGGCATGGTTGGGGTCCTAAATCAAAGAGTTATTTAGTTCTAGCAAACGTGTTTACAAAGTTGGTATCGATTTTTGGATGCGGAGGTTTGAAACTCATATCCAAGGCATCACTGTACTAAATAACCTCATAATACGTGGGAGTGCATTTCCCCAATTGTAAGGGGAACGCTCCTCCTCAGGACAGCCTGCAACATGCTGCCTACCGCCATGATGCTTACAAGCACAACGTGCAAACTTCAAGCACGATGTGCATGATGTGACCAGGGTCGGCCACAGTTTTTTATTTTTCATAAAAAGATTTAGGGTTGGCGCAATTTGCTAGGTTCGGGCGGGTAACTGGAAGCACAACTACATTGTATTATATTGTTTGGCCTTACAGACATGACAGAATGTACATGTACATGTATATTAACTTCCATTAGTTAGGGAAGCAATGGACAGCTGGGTCACAAAAAGAGCCTTGAAAATAAATGGCTTCAGGAATCAACCATACCAGCCATGTACTGATACATGTACATGTACCTAATACCTATTAATAAACTACAAACTACAAAGCTGTACAATACATTTACATGTCACACAACCGTTCACGGTACTGTACATGTACACTGTACATGTATGTACATGTACCATGAATGTACATGTACATTGTACAGTACGTATTCTCTCACACGGTAGTTGTGGGGAAAGACACGTACATGTACATGTACACTCGACATTTCACCTACATGTACATGTATTTTGTGGGACCCGAAAACGTTGTGGGGACTCAGAAATGTCCCCACAACTCGGTTCGAATTTCTCTAACAAAAGAACTTGTCCCCTGAAACCTGTGAGTGCCTACCCATGTATGTACAGTACATGTACATGTACAACTGTATACGTGTGTACATGTACATGTACAACTGCATACATGTACGTGTATGCAAGGACACTTTTTGCATTATATTCTCAAGTAGTCAATGCTGGTTCCACTTTGAAATCAACTAGAATAGAATGGAAATGGGGATGGCAAACAGAAACACAGGGCTTTTTTTTTTTCGATTATATTTTGTTTTTCTTTTTTCCCCCTTCTCTCAATTTCCTTGAACATCCAGCATTACAGCACACGTGGTTTCTATAATATCCATACATGC
Organism: Acanthaster planci; assembly: GCF_054643075.1. Classification (NCBI taxonomy): domain Eukaryota; kingdom Metazoa; phylum Echinodermata; class Asteroidea; order Valvatida; family Acanthasteridae; genus Acanthaster; species Acanthaster planci. Next base: position 12,263,737 of record NC_141787.1, on the reverse strand, counting down.
ACTGCACTATTACTCACCGAGGAGTTTTACCGCAACTACAGTGCATGAAATCTCTGACTTGGGAGTACAAAATTTCATGTAACGGTGGTAAATATAAAATGCAACTGAATATTCTCAACAGGAAGACTGAACAGCAAAGCAGTTTTTCACAGACACAAGGAAAATATTTTCTGACACACCGAAATTCCTGATTCAAAAGTTGTTACATACCGTAATGTAATTAAGTCTCTACAGTGTGCATGTACACGTACCTGCTAATGTTCAGCTTTCAAAAGAAGTCAATCTTTTTCAAATAAATCTGGGCCAAAATAAATCAGTAAAATCACAAAGTGCAGTACAGGATTGAGCCTGAAACTTATAAACTAAAGATGCATTCCTCTCCTTTCTTGCAAAAAGTTCGGCAATTGAGTTGCCAGCATAAAGATTTTTCCAGATGACGGACAGAGCACACTGCCCAAAAAGTCACGTGACCAGTTCTATTCAGAACCAATGCTCGCAAAAACCTCTGTGTATGTACATGTACATGTATGTAACTTGTTAACACCACACCATGCAAACGATCTGAATGTATCCAGCACATGTGTACAAGTAAATGTGCAAAGCAGGATGAAGACAAGCTAAGGCCACCTTTTGTTAGTCCACAACAAAAGATCAGCTCTCACTCCCGGCCATCATTTGAAAGAACGGCCTTCTACATGTACACGTAACAGGACCCAGTGGCAGAAAGGACAACTGTAAAGTATTTCAGTGTTGTGATGAAAGCTGTCCAATGATTGGTTATATTGCAATGAAGCCTGGGTCGAAATTCACATTCACACTGGACTGCTTGAATTATTTCCAGACCAGTAAATCTCATGTATTTCTACTGCAGACTATGACCCTACAATCTGCTGTGGGGGGGGGGAGTTATTTGCTCTACCTGTATACATATACTGTACAGGTAGTACCGGTACATATTTCAAATCAACCTGTCCTGTCATCTGTGATGATCTTATAAAACTACATGTACGTACATGTAAAAATCTATAAAAATTGTCATCCATGGGACCAACGATCTAATGACTAAATTATACATGAAATTCAAATCTTGACAAACAACCACAAAATGCTCAAGCGAGCTGTGAGCAAAGTCATGCCTTCTATTCAACTATTGTATACGCTTCCAATGTACACATCCAATTAGATACGACCACCATACACAGGTGATCTCGGGCCATCCATTACCACTCCTACGTGCATGCAAAGATGCATTCTCAACAAAGTTGTCCTATCAGTCAAAATCAGTCAAATGATACATGTAGACATATCATGTCTACATGTATGTACTGTACAGAGGAAGTGGAAGGCATTTTTGACGGTTACAGCAAAGGGGGGGTCATGAATTTTAAAAATATACATGTACATGTAACTGCCCACAACAAACCTGTGACAAATGCCCGAAACAGCAGAAGTTCTGATAACCCTAAATAGAAAAGCAAATTTGTGTACAGTATCAGTGCTTGATAGCATTACTCAACCAAGTAAACCAAGAACAGTACCCATTCACACAGCTGTGACTAGTGGTGCGCCTAATTCTCAGCATGTCTAAGTGTTTCAGAAGGTCCCACCCCTCTCACAAACTGGTGCATTTGAAGCAAGATATGGGACAGAGAGAACCCCCCCCCTTTGCGTTGTTCATAGTTTGATCATTGTTTGATCGGAATCTCAGGAATTCTTTACAGACTTCTAGGGGGGATGTGTTAGGTAACAATAGTCTAGAGTGTGTGTAGGGATTGGACAGGTAAGGGGGTACCCCTCCATCCCACGTACATTTTGTACCTGGTGCCATTGCTATACTGTACACATGTGCGGTGTACAAACATGTTTGTACACATGAATTCATACAAAACTGTGAATGCACTATGTACCCAGTGTGTCCTTGAATTTTGATTCAAGGTTGTGACAAGCACAGTGAGGCAGATACATGTACATGCACACGTACATTGTTCCTGACTGAAAATGACCGGTTTCCAGTTTTGCTTCAGGTGGTTTGTTGAATGTACCCACAACCTTCTCAAATTGCAAAATGTCCTCAGGGCTCGAAAATGGGCTGGCTATCACCAGAGCAAATACATGTACATGTACATGTAGTTGCTCCTGAGAAAACTGAATTTGTCAGTTTACGGGAGCAAGTAGCTCCCACACACCATATATGTTCTAGAAAATTTAACAAATTAAGGCCAAACAAAACGACAGTTGTACTAGCTATACCCTTGCTACATGTACATGTACATGTATACCTGTACATTGAAAAAAAAAAAGTTGACAAAATTAACACACAAAGTGGCTACCTGCTAAAAATGGTTTGTTTTATTCACAATCCAAGAGACAGAAAAAAAAAATATATATCATTATGAACAGTTTATGTACATGTACGTTTTATGCAGTATGCACATGTACACGCACATGTATGCCCGGCGAAATGTAGGCCTACATGTACATACGTGTACAGTGCATTAACAAATGGTTGCATTTTAAGAGACATAAGACATGCCATAATCAGGAGGTATCATAGAAATATTTCTATAAATCCCGAATTTGGGACTGATACTGTAATTTCCAGCTTGGAGGATTTATTTTGAAAGTGGCGGAGGCTACCGGTACATGTACATTCAGAGCTGAGTGCATAGTTTTACTACTATTTTGGAGGTACCGTCGGGGAAAGGCGAATTAAAAAAAAAAAATTCGAGACTAACCCCCATAACATTCTGGCCAAAATCTTGAATTTTCAGTGAAAAAAGGGAGGCCAACCTCTTCCCAAGAGTCAACAGGTAATGCTATTTCAGTCTGATTTTGCAATGTTTTCTATGGGTGCATATTTGGTGTAGTGCAACCTGTAACGCGCGAACCAAACACGAAATCACAACCATGACATCGCTGAAGTCACAACTACTGTACCAAAGGCCAATCAGAAAAATCAGTATTGCATATTCATAGTGACATAATGCGTATACACACACCATACACACTCGGTACATCATACACGTGGATGCATATTCATGACTTACACGTGCCTCTACGATGCAATGCATGAAAGCACGTGCTGATTTAGATCTTGTACGCAGAACCAACGTCAAGTCACAGCATTGTCAAGACATACAGTACCAGCCACACATGGTACTACAGTAAATGGCCCACAGTTACACACTGTAAGTGCGATCGCGCCGCAAAGGCGTTGTGGAACAGAAGTTTCAGACTATTTACTGCCGCTGCATTCATAGATTTCAGCATGACTTCTGCTGGGCTGGTGCCAGGGACCGAATTATTCTTGGTTGCAAAAGGTTCTATTTTATTTGGTTCAAATTCCAGCAGCGGTAAGAGGGCATGGATCACAATCAACTACTTCGCCGCATATTTCAGAATATTGTTTTACTAGATCGCCGGACTACCCAGATGAGGGCTTTGGCTAGACTGCCGTGATTTTAAGTCAAATTTTGCCAGCGGACCAGCGTTGAGGTCGAACCCTGCACATAGAGCACATAAAACCTGCACTATGATGCATGACACAATAGCTTTGCATGCCCCAGGCCAGTTGTCACGAAACCCTCTATCGGCAAAAGCGAAAATGTGCTAACCTTATTTCAAGTTGTAAATTCACAGTGACATGTGTGCTACTGTGAGTAATAATGAAGATTGCTAGTCACTACTTCCGCTCATGCAGGAACAGCTGGAATGAGTCCAACAATAAGTCCAACTGTTACATGTACATACATGTATATGAATATTGATGTTTCATTGGCAGCTAATCACAACACAATGACTGGATGGTCCCAGGGTGCTGTTTACACAAAAGGCTGGTGCTTCGAGTTGGCCGCACAGCAGTACACATGTGCATAATGTACATGTGCAGTAGATTCAGTCGCATGCATTTCACAGTTCCAGTGCTGTTCGGTGCCATGCCAATGTGTGGCACGCAAAATGCGTTGTGTGTGTGCCTGCATGCCAACCTGCCGTGCTCGGTGACATCGTAAACAAATTATACTCATGTTGTGGTTACATGACAAGGGCGATCTGAAGTAAACAAACTTCAGGTATTTTTCATGGCAAGAATAGAAACAAACGGGCTTCAATACTCTTTAAACTTGTCCCCTTTACACTAAACACCCCTTTCCACACTAAAATCTCACTCAAATAATTAACAGGTTTCCCCTTTTAAAGTCAGTGCTGTTTATGACACTTGACAGTTTTGACGATCTGATAATGTTGTATTCTAGTCCAGTCCCAAATCCTTTCGCAAGGTCAGTCTCAGGCATGAGGGTGAGCAATGACAAAAGAATGCTTTTGTCACCATGGTCACAGTTCATTTGAATAGCTTGTGAATTGGCTCAAGACTGAATGACTTGTGCTGACATTTGATGCAAACTATGGGACAGAGAGAACCCCTTCCCTCACCTTTGTGTTGGTAATTGTTATACTGGTATCTCAGGACTTCTTTTCAAATATCTAGGGGGATGTGTTAAGTAACATTAGGCTGGAGTGTGCATAGGGATTGGACTTGTTGGGGGGTACCCCTCTGTCCGATTTCGAGCCTGGTATATCTGATGGACTTGCGGGGATTTATGATGGACTCAAACACAACACTAGTCTCGTACAAAATTTCTTTTCTTCTCAACGTTAAACAACATTTTTTCATTGTCTTGTCTTGTGCTTTTGAGGAATTCTTGGTTTCATGAACAGAAATAAACACAAATAATGATACCAGCATGAGACCTACCCTCGGTCAGCTCCGCTCCATAGATCACCGCCTTGGGCTCAGCGACTTTGACACAGTGCACCAGGCTGTCCTGTCTCAGGTTGAAGTTGATCAGTGCCCCCACTGCGCCAATCTTGGACAGGCCTAGCCAGAAGCACGGGAACTCGGGCCGGGTTTCCATAAAGATGGCTACCGTGTCGCCTTTGCGCAGGCCCTTCTCGAAGAAGTAGTTGGCAACGGCGTTGGAGAAGTCATTGGCCTGCCGGAAGGTCCAGACCTCGTCCTCGCAGCGGAAGGCCACCTTGTCGGGGTGGAGCAGGGCACGCCTCTCGAAGACGCTGTGCACAAACTCGCGGTTCTGCTGTCGCCTCCTCAAGGTCAGCCTCAGTCGAACCAATGCAACCAGGGCCCTGGAAATGTTTGAAAGAACACCGTGTGCATTACAGACCTTTTGATTTGCGGGGACTCTCCACCAGAAATGCCAATAACTGCTTGTCCAGACCCTCTGTACTGCATGCCGGACATAAAGTACGGATTAACTATATAGAATACAGGGCCATCCCCCAGAATCAATGGCTACGATGTTGCCGGGAAGAAGTCCAAATCAAGTACCCTGTTGGTGGCTGCGTGGCTATGAATATCGAAAGAGTTTTTGAGAATGAAGCAACACAAATGAATGGAGATGGCCGTAATCCATGGAGATGGTGTAATCCATACTCAACAGTTTGTGCATTCCTACCGTACTCGTGATCACAATTGGTGAAATGTTGGTTTCTGTTTGGAGAAACGTAAAGCATGCACCCCTACTTATTCCCTACAGTCGCCTATTAACCCACAGAAAGTAACAGCATCCTGAGAGTTCAAACTTAGCAGTATTGACTTATTTCTGTGAGAATTTGCAAGATCAGTCTCATATGGTTCGTGTACAGGGTGTCCAGTGGAAGCTGGACATTATATCAGACTTTTTCCAAGTAAAACTTTTAAAGGTCTTTTCCTGAGGAGTGAGGCTAGTTTGGGTTTCCTTACACTTGAGGAAAGAGAACTGAAACGAGCCAAAAATTGTCTTTTTCTAATCCCCCAAAAAGCAGGGCTCTTTTTTGAGGGGGCCTTATCCGCGTAGCTTCCCTCCCCAGACAGAATTCCACATACACATACATGTGTATGGACGCCAATTATTTTCCTTTGCAGTTACATGTACCTGTGCCACGCATGAACCATCTGAAAGCAATAACATGACCTAAGAAGTCAAATTTAGAAGTGAAAATATTTATTATTTACACAGAAAACACTTTTTTTCAGACGAGTAGCTTTCTCCCTTCCTATCAACAATTGATTGCCAAGTTGGCTCATTGCCAGCAAGAGGACAATTTTAGTTATATCAAAACTGGCTACGGACTGGAAATGATAAGGGAATCAAATACTACTAGTTTCTAAATCATTGTAAACTGTACAAAGAGATAGAGGGCAGCATCATAGCAGTGGTGAAAAACATGGAAAAGAAAATTTGTCAAACCTCTCCTCTGCTAGGCCTAATATTTTTAAAACTGAATGACCACACCCCATCAAAATGTGTTTGCCAATATCCAGAGAGGGGCAGAATGCTCTCGGAAGTTTTTTAAGCTTATTTCACAGCCACAACAAGTGTTGACTAAGTCTGTCACGTGCATGTTATGCAACACACATATGCTTCCTGTCTCCGGTTGGCACTACACAATTACAAACCGTGTGTGCACTTAAGCTCAACATGGAGAAAACGCGCACAAGCTACAACTTTTACAAACATGATCAAGATGATAAACTTGTGCCAGGCACAATTTTACACATGTCGCAAGTACCCAGTATTCAATATGCATGTACTTATGTATTCCTCTATCCATGATTGATGATGCATAGCATGCAAAGTTATCAGGTAATTTACACAGAAGGGGGTATAGCTTACTTCGCATCACGTGGAAATGTACGGACCAGAATTTTGGCAAATCTCCAACCGCCCGTTGCCAAATACACCGTCACCACCACAACCCCGACAGTGCGCCATTCCAACTCAAAATAACCCCTCAGAAAGGCTGCCAAGCCACCGAAGATCCCAAGCTTCAACATGGTGCGAAAAGGAGGTAAACTGTGCCAAATACTGTTCAGAAGGCGCGCGGAACGGAACAGGACTCTATCGACGACGATCATCAGATCAAGTGTGGTCAAAAATCACTGTACGTACGTTGTACATGTACATGTACATCGTACCCACCCTCTCCTTGCACGCGCACTGCCCAACTCAAAAATTCAAATTTCGGGATATTGATTGCTGGGTACCCGACTAAATTAACAGGGAATTATTTGTGTCTTCGAGAGGGCGCACCTCACTTCGACGGGGTCAGGGTGTCATTTACGTCCTTTTCCCAAACTTCACGCAAAATTCCCTAGGCCCACGGTTCAGGGGGTTTAGGGCGACATCAGTTGCAGCAGAATTCAACGTTTGACATCAAACTTTTCAAAAATAATGGAAAACGGAAAGACAATGATAATCCTTCCGTCTGCAGAGCATTTTTTAAAGAATATGATTACCATTTTTTTCTCCAATAAAAGTTTCAAAGGCAAGGCAACTTGCTCAATTTGCTGATGGCATCATTTTGATGAAGCCTTGTCTCTTGTGTAGTGAAAAGAAATGGGTCTATGTTGAAACCCTCTAGTGATGAGGAGCATGTTTTTCTTCAAAATATTTCAAAAAAGGAGAATATTTAGGCAAATAAAAAAAACCTCAGGTCCGACAAAAAAATCAGTCATGGAGGCATCGCAAATCATTTCGTTGAAAATAACCGGCTTAGTCGCACCATTGCACTCGCGTTTTGACAGTATAGAGGCTATTTCCAAAAACTGAAATAAATACGACGACTACCGGCCTATATACAATTACGACCTTCTTCATAAATACGATGATGCCAATTTGAAACCAATTATAAAGTGATCTCAGAAGGCATAGGAGGGTCTAATGTCTCAGACTGAAGTGGAACAGCCTACCCGTTTGGCTGAGTGGTTCACAAAATATCATGGGTAGCTATCTGAGTATGCAACAAAAGAATAATACTCCGTGTTAAAAGTTCATTTTGAAACTCTTAATTCGAAATGGTACTGCTTAATTTAAAAAGGCACTTCTTTCGAGAACACTTCAGCAACTATATGCGGGGGAAATGCTAATTAACCCGGTAAGGGCGCATTCTTTTCCAATCTGCTGAGGTGCCTTCTGTATTTCATAACCACACTAGGGGAATAAATATGGTACAAAAAAGTGTATCTAGTAAGAGCAAGCGAACGCATACAGTCCAGATTACGAAGGGAGACAATTTTTTCTAATGTCCAGGGTTTTCAGAAAATAACCCAGGAAGAAATCTGAATTTGTAAAACTAAAAGTGAATCGAGAACAGAAAGCAAAACAAATAAGAAATAGGGTAAGACAATAACCAAGTTTCCCGAAATGTCTAGAAATTAATCCCGTTTCACCGTATAGTTTCAGTTTGCTCCCGATGAATGCTCCCGCACCAAGCACTGCAGAATCGAAGGCGGATCATGGGCTTTAAACTGATCATTTGGCCAAAAAGTTCTTTCCGTGCATGATGAACGCACGGTCCATTCCTGAACTCATTATTCGCACTCGATATTCAGATCATCACCAAATGTGGACTTTTCAGTTTTCCTTTGCCAAACAAGCTGTAACGAAGAAGCTATCCATCAGTTTAAGATGCGAATGAACTCAGTCGATTCACGATGGACTAAAAATAAGATGGACTGGGTGTTTATCTCAGTCGCCAGGATGGCAACTTGAAGTGAGTCGATTGCTTAATACTTGCGCCCTCTGCCATTGACCACGATAACCCGCTCTGAAGCCCACCTGCTGGGCCTGGGCTGCCCGCTTGCGCTACGCGGTGAACTGAGCGGAGACGATCTATTATGAGTCAGCCGGCATGCACGTCAGAAAATACATGGACAAGTCTTGACGTCAATCGCAAGCCCAGTCTTTGTTGGTAAGCAGTTCAGGGACAATGCGGCAATTGTCCACTTCTTAGTTCTGTAATCCCTCAAACTTCTGTCCTATAAAGGAGGCGGAAAAGACAGGTGATTTCATATATATGTGACCGTGAAATACACCGGCCATTTGTAGCCAAAGGATTTCCAGAACTCGTCAACGCGTAGGAGCGGCAACAGTGCCCTCCCGTCACTTCCTGTCTGTGGAACGGAGTTTGCTCTGCTCTGGTTAGCATAGTTAATAGGCCTATCCACGGTCAACTTTTTGGGGGGTAAATTTCATGTTCGTCAGTGAATGCCACGTATTTTCTTCGAGTATCGTTGGGATAAAAATACCTGTTGAACAATGTACCGTGTGAACACCCTGAGGGGTCAAGTTCACACATACGCAGCGATTCAGAGTTGAAAGTAGTTAGACGAGAAGCCGGGGGAAATTCTGGAGTTTTCACTGCAGCGTGGAGATGCGACGATGGGATGCGTTGCGTCTGCCGTAGCGCGGGAGAAGAGCAAAGGCAAAGGTAAGCTTTTCTCGGAAATAGTTCCATATACGGAAAAAAAAACTTGATGCTCCTGTACTTTGCACAAACTTATGACACCTGTCTGAGTTAACCTAAGTGTTTCATCAGTAAATGCTTTTTTCTAATTTTCTTAGCTATTTTCAGAAATTTCTAAGTTAAAATTCACTTTTTAGGACATATTAAATCACTTTTTAGCACATATTAAATTACTTTGTGTAGGCTGTTATAACATTTAAGGGGAAATTAGTGTTGTCCATATATAGAACACTTTCCTCTTTTTCTTATCATGTAAACATCCTTGGTTGCTTTAATTTATATTCAGAGATCAACAATTTTACTTCTGAAATGATTTTGTGTACATTGGTTGCCTTGTGGTCATTGCCTATATTTGGACCTGAGACACTTAATAACTTAACATTGGACAGCTGGCCAAGAGTATCGGAAATGCTCAAGAAACTGTGCTAGCTAGTATTGTAAAACTTTACCTGGTAACTAAAATGGTTCAAAACTCGATTCCTGTGTCCATTTAATTTGTGCATTATCGCTGTTTGCATTTGATCAAGTTGAAGAACAATTTTATTGTTTAATTATTAATTCTTGGTTACAAATATTAACCATTATTTGGTTACAGATATATATCACCAGCTTATAATTGGCAAGAGTTGTTTGTAGAAAAGCTATCAAATAAAAGTATCGCACTATATTGTTTCCAACTTCCAAAATTGTACCTAACTGTTTATGTTGGCTTAAGTGAGCATGTCTGTGTACAAGTCCACTGCAAATATTTCAGTCCTAGGTATTTTACTTTTGCCTATTTGAATACAAGTGCTCAAAATACCATGATTGAAATGCATGGGGTATTAGTTTACTTTAGAGGCCTCTGGTGATAACCTGTGTTGTCAATTTGTCTTGTGGTATTTGTGTTGGCGGGATAGGCTGAACAACGTTTGTATTGGGAGTGTTTTGTTTGCTTGCTGTTGCTAGGATCAAATGGAATCAAATTGCGTGTCTTTTTGATGAAGTCTACATAGGTTTTTATGTTGTCTGAAATTTCTCTCCATTATGCACTATAAGCCAACTTAGAAATTTATCATGGCTCATGTAACTAAACTACCTCATTCTTTAGGTATTTTGTGTGTCTCTTGATTTATAGTGACAATTCAATCTGGACTATCAAGGAATCTGTGGTGTAATAAATGGGGCTGAGATTACTGCTTCTTGAATTTCTCTTAGAGAAATTCCAAATAAAATTGAAACAGTATTTCACACTAAAAAAGTTCCATCCTTTTTCCAGGTATTGCACATCTTTTGAATTAATTGTTGTCACTGTAGAAGATGACATACATGTTGGATAATGTAAATTTCTTATCAGCTGGAAAATTTGTGCAGAGAAATAATGTTGTGTTGTCAGAGCAAGATTCTTTCCTTCTTTCATGGAGGCAGCAGCCTAATTTTTTCCAAGATGTTGGATAGATTTTCTGAATTATGTACATGTAACTGACACCCCTGTGTCTACAGTAAGGAACGTTTGCCCCATCTACAATATTTTAATTTTGCATTTATAGGTATCTTACAACATGTTAAAAACAACAATTCAAAGTGCATTTCATATTTGACAAAGAAAAAATGTGGAACAGGGCAAGACAAAGGGACAAGAAACTCGTCTCATTGTTTTTGTTGGCCAGACCCCTCTTTCGTATATTGAGACTGGATAGTTTAATATCCAATTTGCAACTCTACATTTCATTCACTGACATTTGGAAGTGTGTTGGGCAGTTGTGTACATTATTTTTTTGGTCTCTTTTAAACAGTGCAACCTGTTCCTTCTCCGAAAACTTTAAGAGGGGACCTCATATCACGCAATGAAGCCCGACAACGGAGGAATACAGGCATTGCTGACCACCAAGCAAAAGCTAGTGAACATGCCAAGGTATGTATGTTACCAAGTTAGGTTGAATTCAGTGGAAATTATGATTATGTTATATTTGTTATTCATAAATACCTACGACAGTTTAGCCTTTCCTGTTGGTTGAGAACCTGTCATTGGCTGGCTTATCATGTTCTGCGCCACCTCATCATGCAGTACGTGGAGGTTGGAATGTGACTACTCGAGACAGGCACATGTCATGGCTAAATGGTGGTGTAAGCAAAGGAAGTAAAACTGTGGATCCAAGTCTTTGGCAATTTTTAAAATTGTTAAACTCATTTCAAATTTCTGCCTCAAAAGGTATTTATGAATAAATACACATGTACCAGCCTAGGAGGATGGATGCTGATAATGCCCAAGCCTGTGACTCTGACGATAGCTGTGTCCATTCTTCTGAGCCAGTCTTAAATAAACTGGCCATGCACATATTTCCTTGTACATGTATTCCCTCTTTTGCCGTTTATAAAAACTTTTGCGATTCAGCCATTTTTGCAATGAGCCAATTTTGGACTAAAAGGGACCACAGTATGTCGGCCCAAAATAACAAGTGAATACCGGTCTACTTCACATCACAGAGCCCCAAGATTCATTGGACAGCATTGTGTTTATTTCTTAATTCTTGTAATTTTTTTCCAACGGTGTTGTAAGTAATGAACGTGCACAGGATGGAGAATTCTGATCTTACTGTGTGCCTTTGCCAAATGTAATCCCCAAACAGTACGATTTTAACTCAAGCTGGAAATAACACTGGACTCTTTTTCACAAATCAGTGTCCATGTATATTTACAGTATGTGTTCCAAAGTAATTCCACAACAGAATGAAACCTTCACACCTTGACTTAAACAATTAACAGTTCACCAGTTAATGAGCTACTGTTTGCTTGGCAGACGATCGCCTACAGCACCCTGGCAGAGAAGGAGATGATGTCCACCACCTCAACCGAGCGTTCCTATCGATCTGGGCGGGCCTTCCTAATTAGTGCTGCGGCGAGCATTGCGGCTGAAAATAATGGTACAGGTATGTAATCACTGGATATTTCAGTCAATTAGCAAGGTGCCAAGATGCAAATCATCAGTCATGCAAGTAACTGGTTCTGCATAGACAAACAGCTTGTTTCTAAATCAGACTTAGTTAATTTTATCCACAAGAATATAATATCAAATCAGTGCTCTGAAAAATGTGATTGCCGAGCTTTCAGATAACTGAGTAACCTTCTTGCTTGCCCTGAAGAAGATACTCAGTTACCGAAAGCTCTGGAATCACATATTTCAGAGCACTGATTTGATATTATATTCTTGTCGATATTCTAATCACGGTGCTGCGCAGCCCTTCCATATCTCTCTTAGTTAATTATATGACTGGCAAAGGTATGTGCAGGTTATTCATTCAATCCATGTGGCATTACAAGTCATTACAATGTGTTAATGGGAAAAGACAATGAGAAAAAATGACTTCAATATGTACGTGCTTGTGTGTAATTTTGTTAAATTCTTATTTTTTAATTCAAAGGCATTCAAATTGCCAGTCTTGTATAAAGTCCAAACTGCAAGAGACCAAAGAGACACAAAAAAACCGCAAATGTAGTTACTATTTTCCCTCATTTAGATAATTTTCTTGTGAAATTTCATTAAATGCTTTTGGCTGTACATGTACTCGTAGATGTTAATAGCCCCAAAATGATTGCTAACACATAACGATATTAATGTTTTGTAAAATACATTCACTTGAATTTCATCCACCAGCCATAGGGGCATCAGAAGCCCTTTTTTGTTAGCGCCCTGGGTGTTCTGTGAAAAAGCTTGGTTTTTTCCTACATGTACCTTCACGGTTGATTACATTCCCTCACCTCTGCAGTTTGCAAAGGCATTTTAAAATAAAACCATAATAGAAAAACATTCACCTGAGTAGTTGTTACACAAGTCTTTTTTTTTTGTTAAAGATTATTCTGGTGTGTATTTGTTGTAGCAACTGTGTAGTGTGGAACGTTGCTAACACAAACACCACTATACCGAACATTTGGGTGCACTGAGCATCCCTCTTGGCTGCCAAATTTTTTGTGAACTTTTACCGAACTTTACAGATTTGTAAAAAAAAGAAAAGAAGATATTAAGAACGGATGATAACAACTCAAGGTTGAGGGAAAATCTCACTCACAGTGGAGCAGTGCAGTTTTTTTTTTTATTTTCAAATTTATTGTTGAAAGTGTTGGACCAAAAATCTCGTACGGAACCTTTTGTGTGGTGGACTGCCACACATTGAATATGGACTGGAGTTGGGAACAGGTGCATCCGTGATGACTGAAAATCGTGATACTGAATGACCGCTGTATTAATTAAATATTGTGTGTGGATTCCCATCGTATTCATTATGGCAGCGTTCCTTGTCGTGGGAAAAATATTTACCCCAGCCCCATCAGCAGCATTGGAAATGGGGGAGGGGGAAACACACTATCAGCTGGGGGGGGCACTTCACAAGAACAAGAATTTTGATACTTATGTGGCAGCTTCTGGGGGGAGGAGCCTAGTCCTTCAGTGCCCCTCCCTTGGTGGGTGGTTTGTTTGGGATTTTTGTTTTTGGAGGGGGGCTCAGGCCCATCAGATTTTTTATATCAGACAGGTGGACACATATTATGTACATGTATGTACACTTACGTGTACATGTACAGTGTAGGTTATGTTTGTTACTGTGAACAAATAATGACCCTTACAGAATGTCATTTTGTTACCATTAGTATTCATCTTTTAGAATTTATTCAGGATTCTGAGGATCATCTTTTTTATTATTAGTTAGATTTTGATTTCATTTTATAATTTTGTTTATATTGGGGAGGGGGTGTCAGAGTGGGGGAGAATGATATGCACTTGCTGTGTTCACAACTTGAGCTCGTTTATAAATGATCCTAGTCATTGAACATCAGTTCAATCAAATGAAGAAATGTAAACAGTTGAAGGTTTGGTCTCCTGTAGTAGTTCTCTATTCTTGAAAACAATCCAACCTCAGAACTGAAAAAATTCAATAAAGCTGGAAGAAATTATGTACAAAGTACAGGGATATATGTACATTGAATTTGGCATTGTAATGTGGACGGAACATTCTAGATTTAGATTTAAAGTGAAGCAGATTTAAAATCAGCTATTTTGGAAGTTAACCCCAAACTGTGTTTTTTGGTGAAAGATTCCCCTTCCTTCCCCCCATCATTCATGTACATTATTCCACGGGCCACTTTCCAGCACTCTGATAAAGCTGACTAACATCAAGCTGCAGGATGACCCTCTTTCCCAAGTTTCTTATAAAAAAAGTTTACCATTAGTTACAGGAATTAACATTGTATTTTTGGCATGCCAGTAATAGTCCTCTGCATGAATGGTTGCCTGTCCTTGAGGTAGGCAGGAACCGTACTTGTAATACATGTTTATCCATTTCCTTCCTTACTTATTCATATACATGTTCCTTACATGCTCTGCTTATGCTCTTTTCCTACCTCCATGGCTTATCCTAGTTGCTTGGAAAACAATCAACAAACACAAGTTTTTTGGTTGTCTTGATGGGAATCGGTTCTTTGGAAAATATATATGCATTCAACAAAAGTTAAACGATAATAGTCCCAAAAGACTTCACTGCAGTCTCATTTTCAATGTCAGTCATGGCAGAACTGATTCACACATTTCCAATATATTTATTTTTAAACTGCTTTCTTTAAGACTCAACCAAGCGTATGTTTTGTACACAGAAATGTGTAGGCTCAGATTTGAACAAATGGAGACATTTCTCAAGTTGGTCCCCTCCTCAAATAAAATGACATTAGTCGTGACATAGCAGTTTTACAATAAAAGTGCAGTTTTTCAATGAATTTTTTACCTAATTTGTGAATGTCATGCACTGCATGTGTTTCTCTTGAGCAGGATGAGACATTAAGCATGCATCTGTGAACTTGTTCATGAAAGGGCCTTGCAATTTAAAATGCAATTTTCTTACTACAATCCTTGAGATATGGTCTCTCTTTGATCAACCATGTATTGCATTTTGTGTTGCTGCTTTTTGGCATTGATGCAAATACAATTTCCATATACATGAGATACATGTAACCTGTGACATCATTATAGGGAGAAAACTCCACTGTTATAAAGTTTCATGCCCCCGTTGATTCATTTTTGAGTGCATGACAATGAGCCAACAAGCTACATTGTACCAGTCCTCAGAAATGTTTTCATCAAGTGAATTTTCGGGTTACCATAAAAACAACCCATAAACTGAACAGTGTCTTCACTGTTTGACATCACAGCAACACTGTCATGACTGTTGTCTCGAAATTTGAAATGTTTAAAACGTGCGCATGCACTGAACCTCCCAACAGGATGCTCAATTGTCACACAAAACATTGTTCCCTGAACCCTTTGTCTAGAGGGATTTTCCCTTCAAAAACCCAATAGTAGTCGTTATCAGCAACCATTTTGTGGAAATCTATATGGATCTGTTGCTGCCTTTGTATAAGGACCCTGCTTGACTATACACGCTTGGCTAGTGACCTTTGAACCTCGGTGTTTTTCAAAGACATTGGGGTACATGTAAAAGTATTTGTCCGGTGCTCATACATGTACATGTATATCCGGGTCTTTTCTTTCCGGATTTTTCCCCCTTTTCGTCTTTCAAATGGCGATTCTTTGTGAGAAATACAAGAGGAGGGCGTGTGGAGAGGAACACATGCCAAAGTTTCCTTTCAACTGAAACATTTTCGGTTTACAAATGTCTGACTAATTTGATTTGATTTTTTCCCCTGACCAGTGTGTATTGCAGTGATTTTTTTATATTTAGCTGATTTCTATGATTTACAGTCCAACTGCCACATCTAAATTTCGGATAGAGCTAGTGAAGAAATTCTTGCTTGTCTTGCCGGTGTCTCCCCAACTACGCAGAGGCAGATTTATGCAAAACTTGTGAAACAAATTTAGACCCAGATCTCTGTTCCAGAGAAGACTGAAATTGCTTTTGTGGGGTAGGGTTCGAGTTGTTAAAAGGGGTTGAGGACAGAAGGTTGGGAAGGGAGGTAAACTCAGAAAAGAAAAAGTTGGATGGGTATGGCAAAGAAAGCTTGTTAACAAAAGAATTGGGCACTGAGTTTAACTGCTGTTGGACTACTCTATTAAGTTTGCAGGATCTGCTGAAAGAGGGGTGAGATTGGAGGGAGGTGAAATATGAACAAAAGAATCGCTGTGGATTTTGAGGACCCTGCCGCAGCATAGGGTTTGTGGTATAAATTTGTGTTTGCCAATATGTACATGTACATGTATCAGCATCCCTCAAAATACCCATTTCTTGTGTTCAATGTCGTGTTCATACGTAAACACAGGACTTTCTGGATTTTAAGAGATTTAATTGTTTGAAAAATCCTGAAGTCAGGCAAAATCCTGATGAAAAAACCTGAATTCAGGAAAAATCCTGACAGATCTCAGTTATCTTTGTGAAATGCTTCTACTATGCTTTCTCTTTTCCATCTGACAGTTCGCATTTTAAGTTCTCACTTCAGTCATTAGTCATATTTTTTTCTACTTTCGCCACAATTTTAGCCAGTGAACAGGGGTCATCGTCCACTGTCAGTGATGGAAACAACCCACTCAAGCCGGAGCAGCAAGGAGCTCCCACAAGGAACAAAAGCGATGCTGTCAAGGCAACTTCCACCCGACTTCCTTATGCTGTTCCTGAAGAGGAGTCTTTGCATCCGATGCACGGCAGTGCTGATGTCAAAGGTCAAGAGGCAAGCCTGCAGAATGGTGATGTCAAAGTTAACAGAACTGGACCGGAGGAGAGTCGGGATGAAACTGGCATGGCAACCGATGAAGGAATGCTAGCATGTGACAAGAACGCTGAAAAAGACATCCATTCCGGGACGGATGGGAGTAGTGATGAGCAAGAGGTCACAATGTGTCAGGAGGCTGCCCTGGATTCCCAGGCCAGCCAGATTGATGGAAATTATGGCTCAAAAGGTGGGAAGCCTTCAAGGGTGCACTTTGCAGAGACCAGAGCTATGGACATTATAAAATCTGAAGAGGACAGTATTAGAGAAGATGAAAGAACTAATAAGCCCACGGAGAATGGGTCCTTGGCAGCAGTTGAGTATCTGCCTGCTGGATGATCAAATACCTACCTTCACCCACATTGTAAAGATGTAGACACTTGTGCCAACTTTGGTTTAATCGGGTCATTTTTTTATTTATTTAAAGTCTTAAATTTACATAGTGTACTCTCAAAATTCCAATGAGTGAATATTCACTCTATTCGAGTGAAACTTAAATCCCTATGATTGAAATTAAGGACCAAATGAAATGTAGTGAAATTTCTTCACTCTAAAAGATTGAAATTTCACTCGAGCTTCCTCTGAAAGGCGCTATTTTCAGCCTTTTTCAGTCTAAATTCAGAGTGATTTTCACTCTAAAACGTTTTGTCCTTAATTTTACTCTTCCCGATTTAGAGAGTATATTTTTGGGACGTCACTTGCATTTCACTAGTTCTCTGTTTTCGCCATAATTTTTCTCCTTTAAAACTTGAAAATCCAGCTAAAATTTCCTGAAAAAGGTAAGGATTGACAGTTCAGTCAGTCTAAATTATCAGAGCAGAAATATAAAATGAGGTTTCCAGGATTAGAAGTGTCACAGGGTCGTCATTTTTAAAAGCCATGAACATTACTCATAATGTAAAGTGGCGATTTTGTGCTACATTCTCTTAATTACAATGTACACTGTATATACAGTTCTTAAAAGGAGAAAATTAGTGTCGCCAGAGAAAAACTGGTATTAATTTGTTTTGCATTCCAATGTGCATCCCATTTAAAAAACACACACTCATTTCACACTAGAAGTTCATGTACATGTAGTTGCTGGAGCCAGGCACATTATTGGGTCGAAAGTCTGTTATTACTGAAAGAAAAATTGTTGCAGATTTAGTCGGGAAAAATATTATGTGACCTGTTTCCAGGAAGTGGAATAATTCGATTCACCAGAATCAGATCTGAGATTTGAATCCTTTCGCTGATAGAACATGTGCTTATCTTGAAAATAGTGAAGAAATGTGGCTGGTTTAAAGAGTACAGCTATAAAAATCTTGGTTTAAAATAGGGTTAAAATTTCACAAAACTGGACTGGTTTTTCTTGTCACTTGAGGAAGCTTTTGTTTTTTTAGAGCTTGACATATTTCTGATACATTAGCTATTCATTATTGTGCTTTTTTCTTGCCAAGCATGGTGAATAACTCTTGAAGAATTGTACACTGGTCTGATTGTTAATTCGTCAGCAAAAAACATTTTGCTTCCCAGGCAAAGTTCAACTCTAACATTATTTGTGCTTTGAATTTACATTCGTTATTTGCACATGCAGTGCAAAGTTACCCCTGGACTAGAAATTGTAATGTTCTCATAATTTCAGTGCCTTAACAAGATCTGGGCACTTTTTTTACCAAAATCTTTACAGCTTTAAAAGATGCACAAGGACCTAGTGGAGGCACTACTCAATAGTTTGTACTACACTGTACACGTACATGTATATTTCATCCGCACTGTACAATGTATGCTTTAAGTGTTTACATTGATGATCCAATCATGTCATAGTTCGCACGAGTGTACATACATGTATTTGCTCTGGATAAATATAGCCATTTATGTCAACATGGACAAAGCAAAATAAAGACTAACATGCAGAAAATTAACTTTAGCACTATTTCGACTTACCAAAGTCAGTTCACCATACGTTTACTGGTAGCTGAATGATCACTATGAAGGTATGCTGGTTGCACTGATGAATTCCTGTAATTTTTGTACTTTAAGAATGCCTCAAGAATTTGATGGAAAATAAAATCTTGAAGTTTAGTCTCTTAAAGCTTGTAATCTTGTCACACACTGTACTTTTTTAACATCTGTGTAGAGTGTCATGGCTTCTTTATATTCACAGGCGGGAAGACAAATGACAGTTAAAACAGTAGTGGAAATAGCCTATATTCCAGGGGGAAAACTTACTTCAAAGAAATAATCTCCATCATTTATTGAAGAAAATAATCAGAAAAAGGGTACGTAAATTTCAGCTGGGATCAGAAACTGCATTTTAAATCTACATTGGCAGCCTCAACATAAGCTGCAGATTATTTTGTCCCGTAAAAGGTTAAGTTTTAAAGTGATTTTATTTTTCAATTTGCCAGAGAAAAATCGGCCCCTGAAAATTTATTATCCTTTTGAGGAACAGTTTTGCCTTTGAAAATGTGGATCTACACAGATATGCAGCTGGAAACAAGTTGACTGATGGCACTATGCTTTTGTCAAGTAGGGCAAATGTTTGCTTACAATTGATAAGTCCCAAGTCCAACTACCGTAGTTGCAGTGATATGAAGAATGGATGGAAAAGAGAAACCTTTGAAACTGAATATTTGCTGCCCCACAAAATGATGGGTGTAATTTTCACGATGCCTCGGCAACAGAAATATTAACAGCATTTTGGGGCCGGGGGTTGTTATTTTACCATGATAAATAGCTATTTATCTCTTCACTTTGTACTTAAGCCAGGTTTAGAATTGCATTTACAATGTAAGCTGAACCTAACAAGTACATAGACATTTGTGGGTGGCAGAGAAAAAAATGTGTTGATTCACTAAGGTGCTGTGAATTTATGGTATTAGGCCCCCTTGAAATCTGAAATGCGCTTGGAGATAGGGGCTAATGAAAAGTTTCTGCTCATTGTAATGATTGATGTGAATAATACTCAGCCTGCCAGAGGCCACCCAGCTTCCCATCAGTAAATGGCAGTCTGGACCACCTGCCCCTGGGTTGTAAAACTTGTCTGTGATACAGGTCCAGCTACATACATTTGCAAGAGAAATTAGACCATTTGATCACAAGCCAACCTCAGCTTATTATGGCTACCAATTAGTCTTTTTCTTTCATGGTGTTCTTCCTGCATTGTCCGGTTGCTTTTGCATACAATTTTCTTTTGCTTTCTCCCAATGTACATGCATTTTTTTCTGTTTAAATTGTGGTTGAAGAGAAACAAGGGTTTTGTTGCGATGAAATCAAATTGAAGTCACAACCCAGTAACTGTCAAAATGAGCTGTCACCAAGACATTGCTTTAATTCCCAGGCAGGAGTTTTTCACATCTGTAATACTTTTTATTACACCTTTTTTTGCACATATCCCTTCTGAGTTATATTTGTTCTAAAACTTTTCTGCGGGAAGATATTCTTTGTTATGGCATAAATTTGAAAATTAAAAGTTAAACTGCCCTAACAAACAAAATATACACAAGATAATTACAAATAGTTCAACATACGACTTTTTGTAGAGAGTGCACCTGGCCAAGTCTCCACTATCTTCAAACACGTGTACTCAAAAGAAATCCAGTGCTTACCTCATTTTGTCCTTTGTCTAATGACTGACATCAACAGACAATCAGACCGTTACATGGTCTTTGGGTTTCACCACTTTTCAAAATTGCATCAAATCCTATGGTTAGCAAAGCCATATGAAATTGAGCATCAACTTTTTTTTCCAAATAGGCCTGGAAACTCTGACAGGTGCACTGAGCAGGGTATGTATGCAAGTAGGGTAAAGCTTGCAATTGCACCCTCTTTTTTCACCTCAACAAAAAACTTAAAAATATACCCCTCAATAATTTTATATGTCAGACATTCTGTACAGGTGTAGGTACATATAGGCAATGCTGTATCACGCTAACTGCTGATACCAAAGCTTCATAAACAGACTCATGGAAAATAACCGTAATGCAACCACTGAGGACAAGGCACAGTGCCATATTCATTACCATGAACTTAAGAGCAATATTTCAGTTAAAATCGATTATTAATGTTTAAAACTGTAATCACGTACATGTACATCGGCAATCTGATCTTATTAAGCCTTCATTCACTTCATCCTTTTTCCCACAAATCGCGGCATACAGTGTATATATCAGATATTTTGATATCTACATTGTGCTGAAATATGACCACTTGAGATTACAGAATGTGCTTAAGAATGAAATCTCCAATGGATTGTTCTAATCCGACTCTCAAAATGTACTGGTTGCAAGGCATGAGAAGTATTGCTAATTTGTTAAACACATGCCAGAATAATGAAAAACAATGCAGTGTGTAACTGCATTTAAACCATTAGTTATTAAATGCGTACAAAGTATTAAGTTGACATGGCGTCATACTGATTATCGATTGCCTGAAATCCACTCTGCAAAGTGTCAAAAATGACCACAGAACGATTTTTCTGGGAGTAACCTACTTACGAGAAAAGTTCAAATGAACCCTTTTAAAAATTCTCCTGGGGAAAATTCTATTTCAGTGAAAATAGGCTGAATTTTGAGAGGCTTTATAGAATTTGAATGTTACGGTCCACACAGAATTGTACATTCCATCACTATTGTAAACTGATCTCTGATTATTATAAAACAGCAAGAGAATAATCATTCCAAATCCAAGTATTACAATTCTGAATAAATTTAAGATCAATATGTAACTCTGCCTTTCTACAAGTGGCATACTTTCAAAATAACTAAATTCCAGTTTAGTACATAAAAATGGTTTCAAAATCCTATCCATACTGCCATAACAGCCAAGGTTAGCGTTTGTTTAGGATATCCAATGCTTGCGTAGGCAGGTGCAATCACAGACAATCAGGGTAGAAGTGATTGACTTTTATGCCATTGGAAGAGTTTGGGTCATTTCCTTTTTTCTGTCTGGATGATATGGTCTATCTACAATAGACACACT
The DNA here is from genome assembly GCF_054643075.1 of Acanthaster planci. NCBI lineage: Eukaryota > Metazoa > Echinodermata > Asteroidea > Valvatida > Acanthasteridae > Acanthaster > Acanthaster planci. Next base: position 12,241,789 of record NC_141787.1, on the reverse strand, counting down.
AAATTCCAACCTAGCATCTCAATTCACTACTGAGTGCTTTGAAATGTCAAATTGGAGAGAAAAACCCTAAAACTTCAACCTGTGGATTCAACTGGTAACAAAGCAGCAAAAGGAAAGTTTCATGGGAAAAAAACCCCTGATATTAGTTTAATCCAGCAACAGTTAAGTATTTCTTTCCGGTGGGTGCTGTTGAAGGTGTGGTGCCTAGCTCTGGTAAATTTACAGGGGAAAAAAAACAAACACAAATTTGAAGATGAGATTTCTTGCCTGGAAAGCCCAAAAATGACAAAATCAGGATGGTGTGTGTGTGGAGTGTGTGAAGTATCGACCCAACAGATTGAGCTCCCACACTGTATTTGTTTTTCCCTTGTTGCCATGACAACATGCACTATTTGCACAGCCAAGCAGACTGTATGGATTTTACTGACATGCATCGGTTAACATGTAATCATATGACTGTTCAGAGCTAGACTTTAGTGGAAACTGATCTACCTGTATTTATTGACAATGACATCCGCACAAAACTTGAAGGCACAATAGGGAAATGCACACCAAGCCTGACTGCTCTTGTACATGTATACTAGAGTCATTGCCCGCCTGCCCCCCTTCAAGGTGTTATAACACCTCTCTCGCTCTCTTTTTCTGCAGCAACAAATCATTCCACAGACTCTAACACCATATGCTTTACATAACTTCTGCTTTGAAAATATCTGCTAAATTTCAATTTGGCACAGTGATTACTGTTTAGAATAAAACCAGCTTCATTAAAATTGTTCCTCCAGCTGCAACCACAGAAGGCTTTGCAAAAACAAAAGTTGGCAAAATCACACTTTCTATAATAATCCTGCATACATGACTGTATTCTAACAATTCTTATTCAGCTGCTAAGCATATTTTAGTTCAAGATACATTGATATTTCTATTTCTTAATATAGCCAACCACTCACAACCTCTTATAAATGCTTAAAAAAATTACCGATTTAGGTTACCATTTTTTCCTCTTTAGTACAGGCACAAATTAGGCATTACTAATGGTAAAGGCAACATTATGAAATACTTGGTTTGTGAAGTCTTGAGCTTTACACACTTATTGAAATGTTCCTGATGGGTAGTGAGTGTGACTATTGAAGTTCCAAAGCACTGGCTACAAAGGTCAGTTAGATGTCAAAACTGTATACCATTAGCAACCTGACACGTTTCTAGCCTGAAACCCCCCCTCATCTGTTATTCACTTACTGATTTTGTGTGCAAAAATGCAAAACCTTTCCCCAAAAGATTCAAGTGTTTTCTCAGCCCAAGTGAATGCCGATAGCTGACCAATTACCAAGGTGCATTCCTACTTTATAAGGGCTTGGTAAAATCTCTTGATGAAGTGATTCACCAGAAGTACAGATATTTGTTAAGCACATAAATTATCTGCTCAGCAAACCCCGGTTAACCAACCAAAAATGTTGCCAAGTGCACAATTCGGTTGTCCACTGATGACTGTTTGGGTTTTGAATGTAAGTTTCCGAGAAGCATGCACGACTCACTCTCTTTCCTTGGCTACAGCTTAAACTGCAAGCACAAATAATTTTGCCAAGTGGCTGTAGCAACCAATCCAAGATTCTTGCATGCTTTCAAGCTCTACCCAGGAACAGGTGTGGACGCCACTTCACAGAAAGTGGCATTGAGTATCCTGGTGTGGTTTGCAAGGTTGACAGAATTTGTGACCGCCCCCCAAAAAAAGTACTGCGTGGCTCTCCAATGATTGCATGCTATTCAGGAAGTAAATGGTAGTTCACATATCGGTATGTAATCCTGGGTTTGTCAGGTCGAGAAAACATGAGCATACAAACTCAAACATAACCCCTTGCTACTTTCGTTCTCTTTGACACTTTTGGGGGATCAAGGGTCAGTACGCTCGTGAAAAGATTGAAAACCACTAAAATGGGTGATCCATGACCGACATACAACTGTACACAGATAAAATGTCAGAGGTATGGTACTCTGCTGCTGACAAAACACCTGTTATATATGTGTGTCGCCATCACTATAGCGAACACTCAGCATACTACAAAACTTCAGTGACTTATACAAGCCAAGGTTCAATGCAGCAATCAAATACCGTCTTGTTTCCATGCCAGTTGGTGTGCTTGACTCCCGGTATGACGTAAGTCTTGAGGGCATCTCGCTGGTCGAGGGTTTTCAGACCAAAGTAATCCATCTTGTACACCTTTGGGAAGAAGACAAAAGAGTCAGTTGTTGGGCAATTCTGGGCTGGGTTCTTGGAATTATTTGAGGAGAGAACAAACGATTATACTCGGCAAGATATGGGACCGAGGGATACCCCCCTACATGTCCAATCCCTACAGAATCTCTAGACTACTGTTACCTGACACATCCCCCCCCCCGATGTCTGAAAAGACTTCCTGAGATTCCTGTAAAGCAATGACCAACACAAAAGGGGGGGTTCTCTCCGTCCCACATCTTGCTTCAAATGTAAAAGATCTAACCAAAGTTTCCAATGGAATGTGCACAAAAAGTTCAAACAGCATGCAGGTCATTTGCTAACAGTAGAGAATGAGGAACACACAATCTTGGTGCAATCAGCCTTTTTGAGCATTCTTGCTGAAAGAGTGAACAAGCAAAGGAGCCCAACAAGAATGGCTGACAGGCACTCAAGCAGACGCTGGTGTACTGTAGTACATACCTCTTGATCTTTCATTTCCACAACTTTCTCACTGGTATCGTAAAATCCAAAGTGGCTGAAAAGAAGACAAAATAAAAGGGATGCTTTCAACGTCATTTTCTGAATGAGTAGATCCTTTCCTGCACTGGCACACAACAGAAGACAGGCAGAGGTCTCTTGGACTTTGCAGTTTACCTTGTAACAGGAACCTTGGATTGTTAGAAATAAAAATGAGGAACAAAGAACTGGGATCTTAAACTTCTGGCTACCTTGGTGCTAAAGGATTCCAAGACGCAATGTAGCCAGGCCTACCTGGATTGCCACGGTGTGATGACACCATCATCCGGCCCACCAATCATCACCATCTGCTTCAGACGAAGAAAGTTAGCTTTCCATTCTAGAGCAAAAAAAAAAAAAGAATGTAGTTACTTTACCTTACACGCTAGACCTATATCAGATAGAGTGCTAACTCGCTGTGCAAAATGAAGCCTGCTGTGGAAAACTCTAAATTCTGTATGGTTTTTGTACAGCTATTTGCATATCTACACTCTGAAATGATGCATCAACAATGCCAAAACACTTTTCTTTTAAAATTTTTTCGTTGTCAATGTTCAACTCAATCTTAAATTTTTTTGTTCACATTTTAGTAACTTATTTGATAATGTAATAAAATGTACTGTAAATTTTTACTGTAATCTTGCCTTTGGCCACAAATGTAAAATTAAATAAACCAAACCAAACCCAAATATGCAAAATCAGTTCTTGAGCATTTTGTTTTTCTCTGTGTAAGTGATGCACATGTGTGCTGCAGATGAAATAGCTGAAGATTTTCATTGCATCATTCACCCGACTGAGAGTGCACTTCAATGTTACTTGCAATGCTGTGCATATGCAATGCATTTATTGAGTACATCATTTGGAATTCGTTTCATCTTATTTCGTCATGTTTCCAAGATGGGGTCAAAGTGTCTCTACGCAGGGAATGAGGAGTTTGTGCACTGGTGATTTAATAGAGCTCTAGGCAGTGAGAGGGTGGGAGTTTAGAAATACTATCAACATGTTCAAAATAAAGAGCATATTAGGTTTAAAAGCGACCTCAGATGTTAAAATGGCCGCTTCATACATCTTTACCCTGTGGTGTAGTTACATGTAGAATTACACAGCATACTGTTGGAGCTTTGCCCACTTTTACATTGGTATGACAAGTCCACAACACTTTGCAGAAAAAAACACCTGCTGTGAGAGTGTAGTCTTGATGCTGATTTGAGAGGAATTCTGCAAACCCTCAATCCACTCTGAGCGGAACATCAGAGGGCATGTTTTTTTGGTACTCACCGCATAGCGGCGCCATGAGGTGTGCAAGTATATGTGTTTTTGATGCTGAGCACGCTGAGTACGTACATGTATAACCAATTTATTCCGGCTTGTATGGTCTTTGCGTACACGCAGAACGCGTGCAAGAACCGCTTGTTACCACCTGTCTTTCTTTCCCTGATTGGGGGTGCACTTCAGCTCGGGGCAGACACCAACCCCTAATCTAGGAAATCTTGTGTAAAGCTTTAACTTCCGTCCCATCAAACTACTTCAACAATACCAAGCTATATAATGTGTGACCAGCTCAATGAAAATGAATCAAAAGGCTATTTCGCAGCAATTTTATTCAGTTTCCTGATAGCAAAAGTAAGCTGAGCTCTTTTTTTGTGTCGGTGTGTCATTCATTATGACATCTTGACGGTAATGGACACTATGGCAGCTTCTGTTGCTTTCCACGCTGTAAGATTCTTTGAAAGGCCTGGAACTTAAAGAGTGGCTCTGGCAACTTATTACATGTACTTTTTGCAGAGTTGTAGTCAAGGCCACTTAAGACCTTCACAAGACCACTTAAGACCTTCACAAGACCACTTAAGACCTTCACAAGACCATACAAGACCTTCACAAGACCATACAAGACCTTCACAAGACCACTTAAGACCTTCACAAGACCATACAAGACCTTCACAAGACCATACAAGACCAACACAAGACCACTTAAGACCTTCACAAGACCATACAAGACCTTCACAAGACCATACAAGACCTTCACAAGACCACTTAAGACCTTCACAAGACCATACAAGACCTTCACAAGACCACTTAAGACCTTCACAAGACCATACAAGACCTTCACAAGACCACTTAAGACCTTCACAAGACCAACAAAAGACCACTTAAGACCTTCACAAGACCATACAAGACCAACACAAGACCATACAAGACCTTCACAAGACCATACAAGACCTTCACAAGACCATACAAGACCAACACAAGACCACTTAAGACCTTCACAAGACCATACAAGACCAACACAAGACCTCCACTCTGAAGTCAAGTCACAAGCTATTCAAATGAACTGCAACAAGAAGCATTCCTTTGTCATTGTTCACACTGTTACTTGTGTCTGATCGTGTCATGGTCTCGACTACAACACTGACTCGTTGTCACAGAGCGGGTCACATATTTTACCTTTGCTTTTGGCATTGGCTGTCTCATTGTTGACAACGGGTAGGTACTTGTTGTGTTGCAAGTACATGCTGCGGTGGTGTGGGTCTGCAGGCACACATCATGGAAGACGAAAAAGCACAAGGCGAGTCAGAAGGGAGTAAAATGTGATCACTTTATTTGCAAATTTGATAAGTCAGATCATCATTTTGAAACAGCTGGCATTATATCAAAACTGGCAGAAATCTTACAGCAAGACTTCCAGTGAAGTGTTCAAGAAACAGTTTTAAACATAGGGAGATTAGGAACAGATTCTGAACTTGTTTCCTTTAAATTTAAAGAAACACTCCAACAGACATTGCTTGAAAATTTTAACAACCGACTAAAATGAATTGTTATACAAATGGCATTTGGCATCCTGAAAATTATTCCAATATTCAAATTGCATTGCCACGTCACAGCTAATGCTTTCCAAATAATACTCACAAAACTTAACCACTGCGAAGCATTGCTGAAGCAAAAGTTACATGCATGTGCAGGTGATTTTTCCTGACTTCAAATACCTGCCTTAATATTTCTCCTGCTATAACTCATGAATTCTTACATCAATCAATGTCAAATATGTTCTTGGTTTTCCTTCCATAAGATCCAAAATTCCAAAATGATACAAGTGGAATCAGTCAGATTTGCTTAATTGCAACGAAGCAAATCTGACTGGTTCCACGTGTTGATGTAGCAACAACCTACCTACCAGTACATGTGATTAGCCAGCAAGACATAAATACGACATACAAGCTTGCTAAGATGTATACAAGGTATTTTTCCAGTAAAAAGTTCTCCAAGTACTCACCATTCCAGTAATTGCATACGGATATGTCTTGTCCAAACGTAGTCAAGTAGCAAAATCTAACAAAATACAAACAAAAGCAACAAAGCTTCTAGTTTGACAGTCTTTAAATAAAATACAGTTATTATTTCCTATCTTCTATGACATTCAGTGCTTATTATTGGACGTTTGCCAATGTAATGATAAGAAAAATTTCATGAGGTGACAGATGGAGCTTTCTATTCCATAAAGTGAAGTCAAGTAGAATGGATCATTCCGTCTCTCACCAATTAAGGTATCCCTTTCGCTGCATAAATGCAAAACAGTCATTTATTTTGAAGGCAAAATAAGTCCTGCATAAAGGCTGCATTTTGTCCCTATAATATCCTGATTACTGTTATCCCAACCAAACTAACTTCTTGCATCAAAAATTCAGAAATTTCTGGTTACCAAGTAAATGGAATTTTCATTTACCACTTCAATGGAACTTCTTTAAATTTAAAAAAAAATGGCAACAGCTGTCTTGGGACAAATAACTCAGGTACTCTCAGGTACCATCTCATAATTAGGCAGAGTGCATGTATACACTTATGAATTAAAAAAAATAGGCTAACTCTCAGGTACCATCTCATAATTAGGCAGAGTGCATGTATACACTTATGAATTAAAAAAATAGGCTAACTCTCAGGTACCATCTCATAATTAGGCAGAGTGCATGTATACACTTATGAATTAAAAAAATAGGCTAACTCTCAGGTACCATCTCACTGTGCTAGTAATCACATTGGCATTTCTCTTTCTAACCCTCACATAAACTCTACACCTACATGGAGAAGTCATCAAGGCTTTCTCTAATACATATTCAATTTACTTTCTCTGACACAAAATATCATTCAACTTCTTTCATGCATACAGTTTGTGAAGAGAAAAATTTCCTTACGTATGGAAATTTCATCTTGTTACTCAGAAAGAAAACTTCTTGGGGAATAACTTTTTGTCAAAAATGGCGGGAGTTAGATGAGGCTAGTTTGGAAAGACCGGTTCCCTCTGAACAAAATTCTTGATACAAAACTAGCAAAGCACAGAAAGTTCTAGAACTACATAACTTCTGACTATGGCCTCTTTTTCCGCATACCTGTTTGTGTATTCTTGAGAAAGGGTAGGCCTATCAAAAAAAAAAAGAGATTAGAGTGTTTAAAAATGAACACTTACTTGTATACGTCCTCCTTGAGTTTGGGTATCATTGGAATATAAGATGTATCTGTGAAAATATAATGATTATGTGATTACAAGCAGTGAGCAGCCACTAGGTCCACTAAGCAGCAGATTTCAGAAAATGTGGCGTAACTCTGAACCATGCGTAAGCCTTGTACCACAAATTCGCGCCGTAGCTGTGCAATATCCACTGTACTTACATGTACATTCAATTTCAAGAAATGTTGCTCAGCTGCGCAACATTTTAATTATGTAATTTTAACATTTTAAGCATGTAACATCTAATGCATCCCACAAGAAACTTTGTTCCCTGTTCATGGTTACAACCCTTGCCAAATACACGCTCTCGGGAGGCCTGGCAAGCATTGATAATTTTAATGACTTTCAAAAGTTCACCTTTTACAAAATTGCAGAAAAATTGTGTGCAAGAAAAATCCATTGCAGTCTGTTTAACAGACTTCAACATATGGATCTACACGTATACCTGTATGCATGAACATGTAACTGCAAGTCAGGAAAGAAACAAGGAAATTGCAAGCGGCTGGCACACAAAACTTTGTCAGTGTTTGACGCAGTGTCAAATAGAAGTTATGCAGGGCAGCCATTTTTCTGGTGAGAGCTTTTGTTCAACAGGGACACACATGAGTACAGCTTTTGTGCTATCCCTCCATAACAAAAGCAGTTACTGGAAAAATGGCCGATACATGTACATGCATGTTGGATTTGCATAAATGGAAAGGAATGAAGAACTGAATTGATACCAGTGAAGCAGGCCTGCCAACAATCAATTACAGTACCTACTCAAATCACAGAGTAGAACTGGCTGTATACATGTACATGTATGTTGGATTTGCATAAATGGAAAGGAATGTGGAACTGGACTGATACCAGTGAAGCAGGCCTGCCAACAATCAATTACAGTACCTACTCAAATCATAGAGTAGAACTGGCTGTATACATGTACATGTATGTTGGATTTGCATAAATGGAAAGGAATGTGGAACTGGACTGATACCAGTGAAGCAGGCCTGCCAAGCATTACTTACAGTACCTACTCAAATCACGGAGTAGAACTGGCTGGTTGGCTCTGCAACAATGAGGTTATTATCAGTGCTAGTTAAGTTTGAGTTTTAGAGTTAGAGCCCCACGAGGACCAGTTCGGAAGCACGAATTATACATCGCTTTAACCGCTTCCTGCCGGGTGGTTTGAAAAATGCAGTGCACATAATTGGGACTTTTCCAAGATTTTCAGTTTTCAAAATTCTTCAAAAATTCATCATTTCAATTAATGGACGTTTACATGCACATGAATTACTGTCTGGTGGCCACTCTAGTCTGACAGACAAAAATCTATTGATGCCCGAGTATTTCAGCAAGGCCTGCAGCCTTGTAAAAAGAGCCCAGATTGTGCGGTGTTATATAACTTTCTTTTGTTCATGAACCTGGCGCTGCTGACCTCTTTTCAATAGGGGCCAGATTAGCGTGAAGCGGTGCTGTGTGGCTTTTGTCCCCGGTGGTAATCTGCTCGTTCTAAATGCCCCAAACCGTAGTATACTGTTTCAAAACAAGGCTTAATTATCTCCACTATTGAGAGTCAAAAAATGTCAATAATGCCCAGCAGCCTGGTCTTTTGTTCCAAGTACAGTCTTTTATTACAAGGCCCAGTTCCCTTTGTCCAGTTTTGGGTTCCCCGACTTAGTGTATAAAGTCTACAAGATCGAAAACGGGTCCCCCGGTAGCAATCGGTTAATATTGAGCCTTGTTGGCGGAAAATAAAGCCAAGTGCATATTGTTACATTTCTTTAATTGCTAGTTCTGTTTGCATTTGCCAGGAATAACAGACAGAATAAATATGCACATATGAAGAAAACGGTTTCAAAAGTCCACTCTTGTCTCGACAATCTTTCCATGGTTCACACGGTACCTCCATATTGTCCCATAAGAGGTGATGATAAGGCAATGAAGGTGTGTACATTGTGGTCAGGCATGGTCTCTAGTATACCTCGGCACGTGATTCCCCCTGAAAAGGAAACGACATCAAAAGCTCCAGTTACGTGTCAATGCAAATGGTACCGAGGATATGTACATGTACTTCCTTGTTGCGAAATGCCCTTGTTTAACAGTAAATGTGCTTTGTGGACAGGAACAAACAACTGTTCAGCTACTGCAATGCTGGTTATCTGAGTTATGTTCACGAACACACACGTACTTGTACACATACGAGCAGAGACTTTCCTGGTAGCAGTTCCCTTTTCGGACACCATCCTACCGGTACATGTATGCCCTTCCCGTCTTTACACGAGTTGCTGTTAAGCGGCAAGAACTTGATAATGCCAAGGAAGTAAGGCATCCTGAGCTGTGCTTTGAAACAGGACCCTCAGAAGAACTGCTGTCACCTTTGAAGTCTGCAGCTTCTCTAAAAAATCCCCAGATAAAGATTGAAACCTTCTTTACCCCTTTTCCTCTGAGCCAGGATTTAGCAGAGGATATGAATTGTAAAACTGTCACTGGGGCACTTCAAACAAGGAGGCAAAAACTGAAAAAAAGGACACATGTGCAAGTGTATGATACGTGTATTTCTTGATGAATGTCCTAAATGAAATCCCTTCAAGGACAAAAGACAGTCACAAGTAGAAAGGAGAACTGCACAGTGTCAAAATGTTTCACTGACAAAGTTTCCTAACTTTTTTGTCCCAACTCACCTTGAGAATAACATAACAAGATGACTCCACTCTTGGCCTGCTCCATGATGGGCCGCATGGCCTCCACAAACTTTGGGACTTGAGTCCATAATGATGCCAGGCTCTCCAAATGTTCAAACAGAGGAATTGCTGTGACATTTGTACCAGGGTGGGCCTGATGAAGAAAGTATGTTTAATGAAACACAGATTTGGCAAAGAAAGAAATTACTAGCATTATAAAGGAAGCATACATGTACACTAACATTGAGGAACAAACTCAAACATATTTAAGAATACACACTCCTGAGTAGTAACTAATGATAACAACACTCTAACATACCCTCCAACACTTCTTCCAGAAGAGAAAAACTGACAGCAAAGTTTTCTCATTTACTGTTCTCAGACTTACAAAATTTGGCTAAAGTCATCACCATACTGGTAAATCATGATTACTGTCTTACATGTAGATGCATATAGACTTGTATGAGGACGCTTTATGGAGTGCTACTATAGAGGGTTTGCATGGCTGCCATCTTGCAGGCCAATGCTTTTGTCACACAAGGCATGCACAAAGCAGGTTCCCTTGTGGAACAAAGAAACTGCTCTGCAAGATGGCTACATGTACATGTACAATGAAAGGCGATTTACATGTACATGTAGTTTCATTTTCTGTTCTAGTGTGAAGACAAATGCTGTGGTACACGTCATAAAATTCACTCTGATTCTGTTTTCCTGGATGCCCAGGGGACTTCCAAATAAAGCATGCATGCAGTATTTACAAAACTGCTGGGAACGTGACTGGCTATAGAAACTACTCTGTACAGTTACACAATGACGAAGAAGTTAGCCGACATTTTTCACACAGTATAGCAGTTTTCCCCTGATGTGATGTCAGGGACTTTCATTTTCAGTTCCACTATTACACACACGGAAGATTTTTAGATTGTTGAAGGTGCGCTGATCTAACAGTCCTGACCTGGGGAACAATGCGAGACTACAAGCCCCTTCCCCCACCCCTATTCTGCTGCTAAGAAAATGGACTTCCTCGGTATTTTTGTCCCAGAGGAACTGTACCTCTGCAAAAATCACAAAAAAATGGCAACAACAGTTTACAAAGTTTGTAAATGTTTCAGCTCATGTTTGATCGATTTACCAGTGGTACTTTGCAAACAGGAAGCACTGTACAGAGGGCTGAAAACTTTCAACACTGTGTGAGTTGGTGCAATTTGCTTTATCTTCTTGTTAATATGCATGCGGGTTAAATAAACTAAGTAGAAAAATAAACATACATGTATTTTGCATCTGGGGTTTCCAAAAAAGGGGAATGCAGAGCTTTTTTTGCAAACAATGTATTTTAGGATGTTATCACTTTCTAATGGTTAATAGGAAAAACAGAGTTATTAGTTGTGTTTGGAAGTTTGCCCCCCCTCAAGGATACACTAGGAGGCTTATTGCTTCACCTACACGGTGTATCTTGTAATGAAAAGAAATAAATAAACAACTGAGCAAAACATATAAAGTGAAACATAAAAAATTGACCAAAAAAAGGTGAGAATTCAATATCAGGCCATAATTTTCAAATGGGAAAGTATCCCTTACACGGATATCACTTGAAACCCTGTGGGATGGGAGGCTGTGCCAAAAAACCTTATGAGAGACCTGCCTGAAAAATTCTGGATGCTGAGTAAACGCGTCTTCAATATTTTCCCTGCTACATTTGACTTTTCAGGCCGTAGTCATTTTCTAATGGATTGCTAAAAATAAACCACTATAGAGGGAAAATGATTGATGTCCGTGTATGGAACTCTTTCCTTCAACCTTGAAGTGTCACAAATATGCCTATACGTACCACACTTTTCAAACCTCTTTGGATTGTTATAAATTATACAATCTAAAACTTGACAGAACAGGTGGCCCTGCTCTCAACACACGCTGGTTGTGAAACTCAGAAATTCCGACAATCAAATTTGGAATTCTTCCCAGGGATTCTTTCCGCATTTACCTCTTCAATTAGCCTGACCAGGTCATTCAAGGTACTCGTCCCGGTGAATATGCCGTGTATGAGTATGACTGGCTTGTACGCCGTCGTGGAGGACGGACTACCCCGGGGAACAAACGCGACATGCCGGGCCAAGGTTGACGAAATGCTGGTGACCATCAGCACAACATGGAACCAAGATCGCCAGCGAAAACCGGAAGAAATCGACATGATTTACATAGCATCAAGCTACCCAATCAAAGCATCGTGTGTGAGCCTGCCCTTGTTCACTCTTAATACCTGTACCCGGGCACGGAATGTTCAAATATATTACCTGCACAAGCATATATATACACGTACATAGGTACATGATGGATCTGTATCTGCTGCACAAGCTGCGCTGACGAACAGGCGTCGAACATGTGATCAGCATGCGCATGGGACTGTTCTTGGTAGTCTGGTTCCCTGCCAGAGATTCCTTGCCGACTCTTGATTCGTAGACTTGTCAAAATCACTGGGTCTGGTATCCAGACTATGTTTTTTTTATATTGATAATGAGGGAAACTCAGACAAGGACTCTATTGAGGGCGCTAGATAGGGCACGTGGTGATCGATCCTCCTTTCCGGCATCGTAGATTTCCATACGGTTGTGTGTAAAAACTTCGATAACCGTTATCCCATGTATACTATCCCCAATTGTAGGATCAGCAGCTGCCGTTACTAGGATACATTAGGGTACGTACAGTACATTTATGTTTTGGATCGATTTACCTTATGTCAACATTTTTGTCTCATGACTAGGACTTGAAATCTCGGAGAAACTGAAATATCTCCTTAATGGGTATAATGCCTCCATAATTACGTGTGAAAGAATTGTTACAAGCGTGTCTCCCAGAGGATCTTTAAAATTTACTTCACTTTATTTTGCGTAGCTGGGCCTAACTTCTTTGCTTTCTGTTCTTTCAGTATTTTATAGGTCTACATGTACTTGTTCTCTAAGTCTGTATAAATGTGAGAAATAAATAATTTTCTGCTGAATGACATACCTACGATTGGTAATCAATGGTTTTTAAATGGCACATTTTGATTTTTCGTCATTACTGCTTGCGTCTATTCTTCGTTTCCCTACCAACTGTGCCGGGTCAGCCAATCTACCGCGTTTGAAGATATTAATTAATGCACTGCAGCTGTATTGGCAAAAAAATCCAATTACAGGGCACCTGTTACAGTGGGAATCAAACATATGATCAGCCCAGGCTTCAAGCTGGCTCAAAACGTTGTCAAGATCCGTGGGTTGGCTCAGGCCTGCCAGCTCATTACTAGTGCTGACCCATCAACTCAATTAGAGGTAGCAAACTGGCATGGGTTGGCGAACTCCACAAATCCAGGGCCAGTGCCCGCCCAGGGCAGGATTCGTAAAAAGAATAGTTGCCATCCAGTGGCCAGAAGTGGCCCCGGGCAAGCATTATTATATATAAATATTTGAAGTTCATGATTAAATAAATATGGCGCAGTGAAAATACAAGAGAAGTAGGGCCGCAATAAGAGCAAAATCCATTCAAGATCGTTGAGGCTCTATTTGCATGTTGATCCCAAATGGGCATGGCATTGTGATTCCTCACCTTAATGGGGCATTTTTGGACAGGTTCAAGGATTTGATGGTATTTTCAACCTGTCCAAGAGCGCCCTTCGTCAGCTGCCGATGGCCATGTTGCTCATTTCCTAATTAAAAATTATGGCCAAATGCAATCACCTTCCATCTAATCCCACTTCTGTTCATTCTGAACGGCGTTGTTTAAGCGGGACTTCCCCTCAGCTGGTATTAAGTTACCTGTACAAGCGAGCTGGCCTCTGGCCAAGTCCCGATAGGATTGTATGGTGTACTATTTACGACAAACATTTCTCTCTCTCTTTAGCCTCCCTCCAGGCGACGCAACCAGACGACGCGACGGCACGACGGCTCCCTTGCGTCGTGCCGTTGGGTCGCACCTTCGCCTTCTTGCCATTACTTTTGTACACACACGACGCGTCGCGTCGTGCGTCGCGTCGTGCCGTCGCCCGTCGCGTCGTGCTACTTTAGGTATTTTCCATGTTGCATTTTTTGCCGCCTAAACGTCGCCCCTTCCGTCACCCGTCGCGTCGAGCTGTCGTGCGTTGTGTCGTGCATCGTGTCGTGTATTGCGTCGCCTGAAGCACGACACGACGTGACGCACAACGGTACGACGCGACGGGCGACGGAAGGGGCGACGTTTAGGTGGCAATAAATGCAACATGGAAAAGAACTAAGGCAGCACGACGCGACGGGCGACGGCACGACGCAAGGGAACCGTCGCGCCGTCGCGTCGTCTGGTTGTGTCGCTTGGATGGAGGCTAAAGAGAGAGAGAAATGTTTGTCGTAAATAGTACACCAAAGGATTGTGTATATCTTAGCCGCGTGGTGACATAGAGCGTTTACACAGACGTTACCTTAGTCATGTAGTCTTGGGCCAAGACGGCAGAACTCGCTCGAGCATAATAATATGCGGCGCGTGCCGATTTCTATTGCGTTCTCTAGCGACTTCCTTTCACCTATCGACGGCTCGTTACCGCGTCTTGGGAATCTCCTACAACTGAGGCGTGGCCTTCGTATGCAAAATAGTTGTTTAATATGAATCTTCAGAATTGACCCGAGGATGCAAATTGGATACAAAACAGACCGTGGGAGCGTTGAAGCGGATTCGCATCAATAGCGTTAGTTTGTTATTTCTTCAGTTTTGTTATAGGAAGCCTTTTACACGCTTACTTCTTCGCTACTTGTTCCAGTGCATCGACCGCGGCCGTTATCAACGGTGACAGTACTGGTATTTTAGTGGTACATTCAACGTCCGTATATATGGATATGCATGTTAGGTCATGTGATGCAAGTCATTGATGCATATTCATCACATACAGGCTTAACTGGAATTTCCCGGGCGCTGATTGGTTCCTCCGGAAACGTGGAGGAAAAGTAAAAAAAAAATTTAACAGTTTGCGGGAGATGCCCATCCCAAGAACGCGAACGAGCCATCGATTGGTGAAATGAAGTCAGAAGAGGGCGCAATGGAAATCAGCGGGCGAGGCATGTTTTATGGTCGATCAAGTCCGCTATCGAGTTCTGTCGTCTTGGCCCAAGATTAACGGTGCCTTGGCAAGCCAGAGCCTGTCTTAAGGGTGCAGACCACTAATTCAAGTGAGAATTTCTGGCCAGCTCATCAGCATTAAAAGTGCCCCCACAGTATCATTGAAAAAGGAGGAGATTGTTTGGCCCCCAAAATGGTGAGATTGTGTAAATCGCTGCCGTTATCAACTCCCGGGGTCTTTGAGCTTTCATATAAGAGCAGAAGGGTTAAAAACTACGGTTGAAAATGGTCCTAAGTGCCCGAGAAAGTTGAGGGTTGCCACTTAAAAATGGCTGCAACCAAACCTCGGAAAAATTACTTTTGGGGGATGATTTTGTTTTGTGGGAATAATTAAAAATGTAATTGGTTAATCCACAAAAAAATGTAAAGAAATTGAAAGATAAGTGACCAGACAAGAATTTCATTTGTGTTTAAGAAATATCAGGGATGTTGGCGTGCATGCTATTGGGCCCTGAACGGTGCTGATTTTACACTGTTTTCAATGGGGCTTGAATTAGTGGACTGTACCCTTAAATGAATGTTCGGTCTCTCTGATCTTTCTAGATACCTGTTTGGGTTGTGCCATTGTGTTGAGGGGGTGTCGATTGATTGTTGACAGTGGCTTATTCCTTGAGGTACCCCCCTGGACTGGAAATGGGGTATACTCACCTTACTCCGACAGTTTTTTCCTGCGATTTTTTAGTTGCAGGGGCTGGAGTACACCCATTAATCAATTTAATGCCATTAGAAGGGATTGTTGTTGTCTCTATAATGATAAATGCCTGTCGTCAGCAGTTGAGGGCTTTGGAGCATTGAGGAAAAACGGGGCTTAGCGCATCCTAGGGCCTGCGGCATACTGCCGCCGTAATAATGTTTGCAGGAATTAAAAATTTCATTTTGTTCGGTTGAACGGGGTAAATAAGAACGAAATATAGTTCTCAATAGGTGTAACTATCACTCCGCTAGGGGGACGGACACATAAGCCGAGTTCGGGCGGCATTTTCCCACCTGTTCACGAACAGCTCGATTTGTTGTTCGTGAGTCGGCCGCTCGAACGCCGGGAACAAATGACCGGTTATCGCTGGTAGTAAGTGACAAGCAATATGCAACATGGTGGCGTCCATGTAGGCTACGTTATTCGAGAATTAATGTTTGGATGGGCTGAATTCTTTTCTATATAAGCAGGAACATTTATTTCTGTGTTACGGAAAATGATTAATGGTAATTTTGCAAAACTCAAAATCTCACGAGTTTTCCGTGTGTTTGTGTAAAACCGTGACGAAGAGGTGGTGTGTGATCCGGTTCCGTGAAGAGTGTTCTTAAGTCGTGTTCCTGCCGTTCGAGCGCGAGAACAAGTAACCCGTGTCAAGAACAGGACCGCCTGAACTCGACCATAGTGATGTGTTGGTAAAACGAGAGCGCTGGACAGTTTGGGCCATCTGCGCACCGACAGGCCGAACCTCCACTTACATTTTAACTCTGGTCCAAAACATTTCAATTAACACTCGCATATCATGAATTTTCAAACGAGAGTGCTCTCTCTTCCTAAATGCGAATTAAGAGTGCATGATCTCATTCCTGCGTGCCAGTTCAACAGTTGTTGCTCTAAAGTACGAGATGATTGTCCTGATTGGATGCACGAGGGCGTCATTTACACACCTCATCATACATCGTCAGTCTAAAGTTCGTAAAAAAAGGAGTAACTAATCTGTGTTTACTCTAGGAAGAAATCCCTGGTATTAATATTTGGTATGGTGTCCCTACATGACATTTATAGTTCGTTTCTTTTCAATCCTTCGGAGACTCTTTCAATGACAATGGATCTTAACCTTTGCTGGTTTGTTCCTCTGTTGTTACACATGAATTCTCTCCACTTAAACAGTTGTTGAATAGGTCTAAGGAAGGTTATTAAAAGGGTTTGCACTGCCCGTTGGTGACCTACCCAATGTTGTAAACTGAAGTATTGTGGAAGTTATTGAGAAGATACAAAATGGGCTACAGTAAATGCACGCAAACCGCAATGAGTAGGCCTATGCACTCTTTGTGTGTCGGTGTGTTTTATATTAGCCGCAGTATTTAGGCCTATATAAAGAAATGGTTCCTCTCTTGCTAAACTATATTGTTTGTGTTTTGCACTATTGTTTTACCATTTTGTACCCACTTACTT
This sequence comes from Acanthaster planci, assembly GCF_054643075.1. Taxonomy (NCBI): domain Eukaryota; kingdom Metazoa; phylum Echinodermata; class Asteroidea; order Valvatida; family Acanthasteridae; genus Acanthaster; species Acanthaster planci. Next base: position 12,224,636 of record NC_141787.1, on the reverse strand, counting down.
TGCTGATAACATCTGGCCTCCATGGAAATGTCCACGTACAATTGTGTATTCCGAATCCTTTGTTGTTGGATGGCGACATATACGCTTCAGAACTCAAAATCAATATTTCCAACCTTATGTTATTTGGAAAGCATGACAATACAAAATGGAAAATGTTACAAAAATCACTCTACGGTAGTATTGTTAATCCATTCCAAAAGCAGCTATTTTAAGGTGTTTTTTTGTTACGTACGCACCTGTTGATAAATATTTCAAGTATAGGTCTATGCATTAATTTTTGTGCCCTTATTGTACAGTTCTTTTGTTCTCGCCCTAACCATATCTTTAATAATGTGGCTTCGTCGCGGTGGGTGCAATATGGACATCACCAGATTTGATGTTTATCTGTTAATAAAAAAAAAAGAAAAACAAGAAAAAAAATGTACACAAAAAAAGTGAAATAGACCTGTCGCACAGTGACGTCAAGCACTGTTTACTGCTGCACTTTCCTGTGACAAGTGAGGTGGAACACGATCCATCAAGCACCGCAGGAAAGCACGCATAGAAATTAACAAGGCGTGTTTCGGATCTATTCCATCAAAATGTCTATGTATACATCAAAGGTTTCTCGATCTACGCGCAAGAATGGTGATACACACCTGGTAACCAAGTAGTATATCCAAGCCTGGATTGTTCAAGGGGCACATAAGTCAACTTAACGCACATTCGTTGAAACTTGTCCAAAATGACTCTGTCTGATCGTCGACATCAGCTCAGGATAAACGCGCTCCAATTCTTGAAAGGGAGCAAGCGTTGGTATTTGTGGTAAGCAATCTCTACGAGTGAAACTACAATTTTTCGTTCTTTCTTCTTGGCCCATTGTTTTGCGCTGAGCAAGGCATCAGTGGGCTTCAAAACTACCACTCTGTACCTTCCCCTTGGATGCGGAGCTAATCTGCCATACTGAACAAAAAGGCAGAGACAATGTAACCTTTCCAATATTGCATAAGTGTGGAATTCAAACTACCCTCGAAAAGAAAATATACCCAAGATAATTTAATACAAAATAATCGACTACAATCTCTGCTGAGCGTTCACAGACACAAGAAAACATACGCCTTCATCAATTTTGGTATTGTGCGAGCACTAGCACCCGGTGCTTGGACCCGACTTGTTTATTGACATGGCAACTTCGTTTTAAGATTAAGAAAATCACAACGATCATGGTAACATTTGCACTTTACGGTCCAACAAAATGAATAATGTTAAATCGCTATCAACGAAATGATCCTGGTGGTCGCTAGATACCACAAAACCCGTCTTTTTTATTGACAACTTTAGGAAAAGTAGAAACCTGTGCCTGGCATATGCAGACCACCGCTCTCAGACAAGTTAAGCAATATAGAACATAATACGAAATTTTAGACACGTTTACCCAATTATAAGAAATAAGAATTTTCCTGTGCTGTCGTTGCTGATAGCAAGCGTGAATTAAGCCTGACGCATTTATCCACTTGCAGCACAAACCACATTCAACACCCTGTTCAAGATCTCCACGATGATATCTGAACTGTACACTCATTAACATATTAGTGATAAATGCAGTGTATCCTAATTCGTTTTGGACCTCAACCGAATACATTTCCATTTTTAAACAGGTGCTCAACAGAAAGATTACTTGACATCAACAATCAGCTTGGCATTTTGAGGAATTACCAGTTTTCAAAAAATGCATTGAATTACATGGTAAGCAGAGCCATATTAAATTGTGCTTATCCTAAAATTGTCACTGCAATACTCAAATGTTGGATGAAGCAGGTGTGTATGGAAGTCAAGAGACGCTTGCAAGTGCATCCTCTTTTTAATACAACTGTGAAAGAACGTGTAAAAAATATGCCAGGTTCATTTTAATATCACACATGTACCAGTGCATTTGGGTAGGCAATGGTGTAGTGCACTACATACTGATATATAACACACTCATGGACAGTAACCGTATGCTGGGCAATAAATATGAAAAAGTACGAAATCACATTCATAATTTACCATGACAATAACCAAAAAAAATTTAGTTTCGTTTAACTCTTTCGGTCAAAAACTGTAGTCACATATTTTGAAAATACCACTGTAAATTGCGATTTGAGGGATTTGTACGCATGATGGATGTATAGCTTTTTTGTCTGCGTCTATTTCCCGGTTTCCCCACCATCTGTAGTGCAATGCAATGTAATGCGATTCAGCAACAATATTTTTTCCATAATGCCATGTATGGAACTTATGACGAAAATATGTATAGACAACAAAATAATTTCAAGGAGTAAGATGCAAAAAAAAAAAGCAAACAACGAGAAAAAGTAGAAGCTGCATGGGAAGCTGCACGGCAATAATCCCATCGATATAAAGCACGAGTAGGCCAATTCTGCACCGTGCAAGACAATAGACTATTTTGGGATCCAAAGGCCTGACGAGAAGCTTTGTAATCGTACAATTTCCCTCTGAAATGTGATTTCCAATTTTTATATTAACCCGAATGCACAAAACCGTCTCTGTGAAGCTGCTTTTGTCGTCAATTTGTCTGCGACGTTGGTGCGCATGACTGGTGAATACGTTTGTGGATAAATTGTTAATTTAATACCATGCAATATATGCAAACATATGAGAAGTACCCTCCAAAAAACAATAATTTTGTTACCAGCCAACCACGACTACAATTTAGAAAGAAATCGATGCATATATAATTGTACCATTTGAGTTCAATATTCAAATCAGTTGGAGAGTAATCACTACTCATCACTACTGGGTTGTACGAATGAAAACGAGCGTTTGCTTTTACTACCAATAAAATTTTAAACTTTTACTCGTGTTTGTAAACACGAGTAAAAAAAGTTTTTAGTGGAATGCATTTACTAAAAGTATTTACACTTTACTTTTTAGCTCTTGCTATAGGCGTACATGATAAACATTTGCATCGTTTTCTGTGAATAAATGGGGAAAAATGCTTTACAATTATAGTATAATCATTTTTCAAGACTCTACAGGTCAGGGCAACATTGGAAAAAGAAGGAAACTATAGTAATGTACAAAATTGCAGCGTTCATTCTAACACAGCTCATCAGCTCCTACAGCGGTGTGTGTACGTGTGCGTACAAAGTAGAAGCCCTATTGTGACAACCATTCGGCGGTACAATCAGCCACAAGCATTAATTAATCGAAGCATTTGCTAACATACAAGCATTTGCTAACTCTACACGTTTTTACTTTTCAGTAAATGCTCTTTCTAATAGCTTGACCTCGACAGCATTTGCAAGAGTTTATTCATACGACCCATTATATTTCCTATAGGGTAAAAGAACTACGTTAAATAAAACCGCGTTTGGAGCCTGTGTGTGCGCGTCGCCAACAAGTGCTGCTCCCACTACAACCTGTCATTGCAAAATAACATTGCCTTCAAACATGACAATTCTTTCGTTGGAAAACGGTTGTTTTTGAATACATAACAAATCCTCTGTTCAGGCACAAAACGATAAGTCACATAACTCACATCGGTCTGTTTGCACAAAGCTGCACGTATAGTGCCAAGTTAAATTTAGAAGGGATCAACTTCTTCCACAAAACTACAGGACACAGTGCAGAAAATTCCCTTAAAGAGATAAGATGAAAAAATCATTGATTTACATAGTCTACCTTCCATTCCTATTGTTGTGTTGGGGGTGGCTGCTCTACGGAGATCAAACTTCGGAGAATTTTCAGACTTTTTGAGGAGGAAATAATCTGTACTCCTCTAATAAAAAGCGCAGTGTACTTTCCCATAATTTTATTGTATTTGTGCAGTTTCAAGAAACAAACAAGCTAATTTCAAGGCGTGCACGGGAAGAAAACAAGGGACTAACAGGACACCCTCTTGATGGGGGCTCCAACTATTTGACTTTACATATACCCAAGGACGTATATAAAAAACCTGGACTTGCTACGCTTTTGTATGAAAAAGAAGCCAACCAGCAGCCATTTTACCGAGCCGAATACAAAAGCGTGGGTTGGTCCCCTTCTATTGACGTCAGGAAGAACAAAGGCGGGCATTGCCAGGAAAGCTTTGTATTCGGCTCGGTAAAATGGCCGCGAGTGTATTCAATGACTCTATAAGCTGATTAAGGGCATTGCGAGTCCAGATTTTATTATACACGTCCGTGCATATAACATACGCATTGGGACTCGAATAGATTCGAGTCACAGCATTAGTTACTTGTTGCAACTCTGGAATCTTGGCCACAGATTCTCAATATGTCATACATTTGTCGTGAATTTTGCAGGTGATAAATTATCATATTGCAGGTACGACTGCTGGGGCTCGAGCCCCAGTGGCAGCTATAGTCAAAATTTTTGTTCCCAATGGGCTTGATATTTAAACATTTTAAACACACTCCAACAAAGACATCCTCTATTGGCAGAAGTTTGGTGAATAATGACACTTCAACAATCCTCCTTGTCACATCTGCGGACATTACGTAACCCGACCCTGTGAGGTATGGCGGGAACACACTTTCAGGAAACATCTCCTTGGGCATGTATATCTTACTCCTTGGGTTCCGTATCGGGATGTTGCGGCTCAATAGATTTCCAACTGCGTAGTTCGCTGATGGGGGTTGATGTCTCGCTAAGGAGCCGGACGAGTTTGTCGATGTTGACGTATACGTCATCATCTGTCTTCATGACATACGAGGCGTGGGGACAGTGCGTGCTGGCCCACTTCAACCCCATGATGGTCTTTAGTGTCAGGTTCCTATAGGTGTCTTCGAAATCCTCCTGGAGCACATCGTGGTGTTTGCTAGACTCTTCCTCCAGCTGACGCTGAATGGTGGCGTTCTGATCGTACCCAAACAGAAACAGCGTGACAACTGGCTTGCCCCTCACTTCCAGCGGGTTTCCCCAGGTCTCGCGAATGGCCGTTCGCCGCTCGGTGTGTGCGTGACTGCTGGTCACAAGCACCAGGAGGAAACACTTCCTTGGGGTTCCCTGCCGCATTGTAGCAGGCAAAAGGTTCGGCTATGAGGAGTTTATATTCGTGGGGGTTAATGATGCGCCTGGAAATACTTGGACTGCTCAATCCTAGTGTAGCCACCGTCTTCATGTTTGAGACACTCGCCGACAGTGCAGTAGGATAAATGCTTGTCAAGGAATCACCTCTCGTTTGTTCTTGTGAAATCAAAGCCTCTGTAGACGCAGCTAAACTACCACGACCATGGAGGTGGGTATCACTTCCAATCATGGAGCTCCATGCTGCAGTCAGAGACTTGTTGCTATTAATGATGTTTTTCAAGTCAAAGGAAGTCCATCTTAACCGAGCAGGTAGAAGGTACTTGCCTGATAGACAAATGTAGCACAGGACTACTCCCACTAGTGTTAATCCAAAACTCATGAAAATCTTGTTGTGATTCATTGCCTTCAAACCTCCGTCGGATTTCTCAACCTGCTTGTGGGCTCAGCTCACCATTCAGTATGTTTCTCAATCCGTGCGTTAATGTCAGAATTTGCAGCAAGCTGAAACGACCGATGCCACTTCCACCTTCAGCCTATCCTTGACTCAAGGCGGGCGTGGCTACTTAGACACACAACGCGCACCTCGGCTGCTAGCACGACAAAGACTACCAACGCGAGTGGCGAAGCCACGAGCGACTCAACATCTGAACAGAAAGCTCTAACGTTTTTCCACTCATTATCTACCTATAAATTTCGGTAGAAAATTTTAATGCATAATGCATTATACGTTGTGGATATCTACCAACAAGAACGTAGAAACACACGCATCCGCTTATACTATGACTTCACACGCAATCACGAGGAAGGCACGCTGGCACTCTGCATGAGAGCAAATCATCATGAACAGTTGTGTGCACGCCTGCTGGACGTTGAAATCAATTGCGCAAATTAGCTGCATTTGAATTTTTGTAACCGCCCTGAATGCTACATCGCTCATAAGTTGAATGAATAAAATTTAGTGATTAGCTTCGCGAGATGTTAAGGCGCTCGTGGCTTCCCCGCTCGCATTTATCTTTCCAAATTCATGTGACCGGCCGAGCATCCATTGTGCGCAGTTGTCTCGCGCGTCTTGACTAGAGGCAACCACACATTATGTTCATGCCCCTCACTTAGTTTGTGTGCATGCGTACTGAAACCCACTACAGCCAGAAGCCAGTGAAATGGCTCTTGATTCAGACAGGTAGATCCCAAAAGTAATTGATCAACATCAAAATGAACCGCATTTCAGACAAATGGCTCTCGATCTTGAAGAAATGAACAGATGGATACAAACGAATCATCAGTCTTCCAGCAAGTATCACCAATGGTCTGAGGGGAATTTGACAAAAGTGTGAAACATTGGGCACAAAGTTAGGTAAAAAACGAAAATTATATAATTCTAATCATCCATAATTATCTTTTTTCGTGAAATTGACGTTTTCCACTTCTTTATTTTCCGGTGATCTTTCTTACCAAAAGCGATGAAATATCACCATTTGACATTCACTCACGAGATCTTAAAGGGAAACGACAGGACAAATCCCTCACATAGGTCCCCATCGATATGATTTTTTTTACAACCAAATTAAAGATCTTCATCTTTCATTTCTAATTTTTTTCACTTATTTTCCTGTTTTGTTTTTCTCTTTTTTTCCCATTTCATTTCATTTTCAGGTTCCCCGTCGCGGCGCTTGTGATCATTTAGGTCAACCAGTAGAAATGATTGTGAAAAATTGAGTGTATCTGTCAGGTATTAAAACTACCAGTGTGCCTACATATATTCAAAAACCGTGTTCGTCTTTTAAATTGTACATTTTTGAAGTCAAACCCCGCTATTTATGCGTGTAGTGCAATAAAATCTCTCTCCATTAAAATGAAAATTGAGTGCGACACAGTTGATCTAATGTGACCTCCTCAATCACATACTGTAGTGCATGCAAACTAAAAAGGCCATGTTAGTAGTGGTGATGAGCTATCATATCAGTTCTTTCCAGTTTAATCAATTTATTATCATCTGTTGTCAATTCAGAGTTAGCCACACTGTTCAGTATTTAAGAAGTTACAAAATTGTCCACGGAAACGTTAGTAAATGAATTTGGAAAGCATGCAATATCCAGAAGCTGCCACTAAGCCCCAGAACAACATATTGAACAAAATGTAGATGTAATCAGCAGCAATAGGTTATGTAGGAAATTTACAATTTCCAAATACGAGAAATGGTGCTTAATATCTTGACATGATGAATGAACGGCAAATTTAACTTCCGAAAGATAACAATGTCTAATTACATACATACATACAGGACGGAGACAAAAGTCAAAATTCTATGGCAGAAAAGTGCACCCCTCCTGCTTAATTAATCCTCACCCAGAAGCATCTCGAAACTGCATATACAACAACAGAACGCGGTGTGTCGATCCCTCGTCGTGCCTGTGCCGTCCGTATTTTTGTGTGTGCCAATGTGGCTGCACCGCACAAAAACCAACTGTTATAAACCACAATAAAACCACCTTCCAATTGGAAAAAAATACGAAATTTCTCCCAACTCTGCCTTGTGCAACTTGTGGGATAATTCCACCGCCATATGTTATGTTCCACGGAATTTAAGTACATGTAATTATTCAGGTTATAGTAACTGCACGGAAACCGTACTGAATACACGTCAACTGTTTTATGCCTAATCACGTACTAGTTAACATATACCCCCCCCCCCCGATTCATGCTCACTGTGCCGGTTGTAGAGTAATTTTATATGCTTCTGTACGGTACCACTGTATCCGGAATTGACCCACCACTGATGTATGAGTAATTTACTGTCTGGACATAATACTGTATTCATTTACAAAGCTCAAATTTCATACTGCTATGTTCAAATGCGCTGAACGATGGATGAAGACACTAAACATCACTCAGCGAATTATAATTAATGGCACAGAAAGGCGCCTCAGGCAGCCGCCAAACGACCCACATCCACCTACATCTATATAAAGTATGTAATAAGAAGCCTTCGGAATAAGGAGCTGAAAACCCAATCCATGCGAGGACTGAGAATTCTACTTTCTTGCCAGCTTGGTATGCGTGCTTCATAACATCCTTTATAGGCTTCTTTTCTTCTCGATGTCAACAGCGGGAAGATCTTGCATGATGTATATACCACAACTCACAAAGGTAGACTTGGCTCGCTGCAATATGGCCTGTCGCTCATATCTGTACATGAACTTGCAAGTATATGTCTTGGCTTGTTAGAAGGGGATTTGGGAGGTCTTCCAGAACGGTGCGCATTCTCTATGTCTGGTTCCAAGCCACACTTTTCAGGCAGAATTTCATATGGAAATAAAGAGGACTCATCAGGAAGCTCCGGGATCCGGGCTTCATAAATTCTTGAGGAAAGGCTCGCCGTTTTAGATAAAAGGACTTTATTTTCAGCTTCTGTGCAGTGAAGGAAACTGACTTTTCCAAGTCGTGGTATTTTTGTTCAACTTGATCCAGTCTTGATATGAGTGACTGTTGATTCACAATACGGCCGTTTCACATAAGTGCGCCACCAAAAGTCTGCAACGCATTGGCCAATCACAATGCGAGAAATTTGTCGACCCAATGCGCGTTATGATTGGCCAACGTGTTGCAAACTCTTGGTGGCGCACTATTGTGAATCGCCCGTATTATTGTGTTAAGTTTATCTTGTAAGCCCACCTTCATCGTTCTTATCTCCTGCTGAATTGACGTGATGTAAGGCAGGAACACCAGCTTCATGATGGATCTGGCGTTACTAGAAGTCTGCACATCAGAGGCGCTATTGGAAGACTGCACTTGCGACTCAGACTAGGTGGGATTTTTGGTCTTTTCTGGGTGGCATGCTTCTTACAAGCTGAGATATAGAATGTCTAGGATTATTCACAAATTGGCTGTAATTCTGGTCACGAGTGATGAAGGCCACGTTACGATGATGGTGGATATTTTATGCTTTGTTTGGAAATATTTTGTGGAGCATATTGCAGGTGTGTGTCAGTCCATGGAGAACATTATCGGCCTTACAGTGGCTGCAATGTCAGAGGCTAACGAAGCCAGAGAAAGTTCGAGGCCAAATCCACCAACAGACATGAATACACGCTTGAAATATTGAACATCTTCGAAAATATTGGTTATAGGGAGGCAAAGGTGTGTTTCAGGTTAGACTACTTAACCCAGTCAATAACGCTGAAAATGGCTAATTACACATAGCAATCAGTGTAAACCCATCATACACACGTATCTACATGGAAACAAGTGAGGAAACCCAAATGATCCTATTAAAGTACATCGTTGCTTTAATTGACGATTAGATCTTAAGTGACACACAAAACAGTAGATTCGAACTCAAGGCCAAATATAGAATATATGCATCTGACCAAATAAACATCTTAGGAAAGCAGATAGCCATGATATTTTCTCAATTACTTAAAATCAGTGAACCCCAGCATAGACTACACGGTAGAATACATGTATAATCTCAACATCACTAGCTATGACAGCAAAAAGTTGGCCTGGTCAACCATTCCGTGACCGATATTAGGCTAGGAAACAAAATACATACAAGTCAATTTCTACCAAATGACATGTAAACTCGAAGACACAACACATGATTACCTAGGGAAAAAACCTCTTTTTTAAATAACCTAAATCTCAATGGGTTATGTATTTGAGAAAGAAATCGTTGAGTTTATTTGGCCAGGGCGCCGGTATTTTTCCCATGCAGTATATGTATGTAAATGGTTTCGTGGGAAGAATACTAAATTGCCACTCGACAGTTTCATGGCTGCTTTAGTTAAAACATGTACATGTATATTGTAGCGTCGGTACTGGAAGACCAGTGGGGTCGCTAGCACGAATCTATGACATGGTACAGGGTCCAGACTGGTAAATCAGTTGCCATAGACAACAGTGATAAATATCCCCACTTCAACAAATCAGGAAAAATACAAGTTTCACAGGTGTTCAAGACACATATCAAATTAAAGCTCACTTCCTCATCTTTCATTTTCCTTCGATTTGCAGTTGCTTATCCGATGACTTTTTAAGATATTACTCTCCAGACAAAATCACCCTCAAAACAGTCAGGAGGTCCATCGTGATTTTGGAAATTGAAGCCTACACTCCATGGCAAAGTAGAGCAATTTGAAAGGCCCCGTTTGTCCGATACTTTCAGAAAAAACAAGCTGACAGTCCTGCCCCTGCATTTTATCAACAAACCAACCGGTCCACTTGCCACAAAAGGCTCAAATAGCAGAGAATTTGACAGCCTACAAATTGGACCTTTTTATTGGTCTACAACCAACAAGGCTGTTTGGTCGTATGCAGCAAGGTATGAGACGGAGAGAACCCCCCCCCCCCCCGCTTTGTGTTTGGTCATTGTCTCGCAGGAATCTGGGGAATTCCTTTCAGACATCTTGGGGGGGTTATGTTAAGTAACAATAGTCTGGAATGTGTATAGGGATTGGACATGTTGGAGGGGTAGCCCTCGGTCTCATTTCTTGCTGGGTATATGTTTGGTGGGCAGCCCAGGAGACCTGTTGCCGCAGCGCCGGCTCAAAAGTAATTTTTTTGAGTCACATTGCTTTGGGTGTGTTTCGGAGTTGGTGATAATAAACGGTCGAGAGCCACACAAACCCAAGTAAAAGCAGATTGTCTTTTGTCGGCGTGTTGAAGATGGCATTACGGCAGATATTTCCTTGGTGCAAATACGGACCCAGTCTCCCACATTTGGTGCCCACAGGCTGTGGTGGCCCCTGTAGAAGGGCCAGGAACCCATCTAAAGACACCCACCAACAGATAGGGAGGTTCAGTAGCACCTGCTCTTGGCCGTTTTGGTACGGACAGCCCAGAATTTTGTTGAAATTTATCTCTTTACAGTTTTCAGATGTCACCTCAAAATGCACATTTGAGGATCGTATTTTCATTTAATATTTAGCAGCATTGATTATCATTTGGCGTTTTGATAGCTGCGTGAGATTTTTAACATTGAGTGAATTATTCTTTCGCTTCTTTCATGACGGTCAGGATTTTAACAGCAAGTTGTGGGCAAAAACATGAGAGAGCAGAGCAGATCCTTTGCCCCAAAGACAGTATGATCAAAAACACTAACAGCGCCAGCAGCGGGAGGAAGAAACAAAAATGTCATCCGTGCAGATGCCACAGTAAAAATATCGGGCACTTTAGTAAGGCGGCAGAGTCTTAGTATGCTTTGCATTTGTTCTGAAGTTGACACGTGGTAAGTTCTCAACCTGCAGCTACGATAAAGGGAAGTCTGTCCCCAGTTGTAGCTATAGTCGAAAGCCTTGTTCCCATAAAACGTCTTCTAATGGCAGAAGTTCGGTGAATAACGACACGTCAACGATCTTCCCTGTCACATCCGTCGACATTACGTAACCCGCTCCAGCGAGATATGGCGGGAACACACTTCCAGGAAACATCTCCTTGGGCATGCATATCTTACTCCTTGGGTTCCGTATCGGGATGTTGCGACTCAATAGATTTCCAACTGCGTAGTTCGCGGGCGCGGTTGATGTCTCGCTAAGGAGCCGGACGAGTTTGTCGTTGTTCACGTATACGTCATCGTCTGTCTTCGTGACATATGAAGCGTGGGGACAGTGCGTGCTGGCCCACTTTAACCCCATGACGGTCTTTAGCGTCAGGTTCCTGTAGGTGTCTTAGAAATCCTCCTGGAGCACATCGTGGTGTTTGCTAGACTCTTCCTTCAGCTGACGCTGAATGGTGGAATTTTGATCGTACCCAAATGGAAACAGCGTGACAATCGGCTTCTCCCTCACTTCCAGCGGGTTTCCCCAGGTCTCGCGAATGGCCGTTCGCCGCTCGGTGTGTGCGTGACTGCTGGTCACAAGCACCGGCAGGAATACTTCCTTAGAGTTCCCTGCCGCATCGTAGCAGGCTAAAGGTTCGTCTATGAGGAGTTTATACTCGTAGGGATTAAAGATGCCCTTGAAAATACTTCGATTGCGCAACCCCAGTGTTGCCACTGTCTTCATGTCTGAGATACTAGTCATCAAAGCGATAGGCCTGCGGGGTAAGTGCCCGTCAAGGAGCCTTCCCTTGTTTGTTCGTGTGAGATCAAGGCCTCTGCAGACTTGGCAAAATTAATGCGCCACGAGCAGCCATCTTTTTGCTAACACCTTCGGTCAGAAATTTCTTGCTATGGATGATATATTGTGCGGCTAAGGAAATCAGCCCTGAACGATGAGGAAGAACTCGTCCAATAGATAAAGGTAGCACAGGACCACTCCTGCTAGTGTTAATGCTAAAATCATGACAATCTAACTAATGCTATGGGATGGGCTTTGTATCTGGTCTCAGGAGCTCTGAGCAGAAAGGTGCAGGCCTGAAATAACAGATTTCCCGTGGCCTCTTGGCTACGAAAACAAAAATTCACATAAACGTCGTGACCCTGCAGAAACTATTCAACGGCTTGCCGCTGCTTGGCACGAAAATCATCCAACATTAATTTATCTGCAGCGGAATTCAAGCAACAAGACAACTCGTGCTGCAGTCGTCTTGGAAGGTCCGCCATTTTACGTTATCATGCATGCCATTTTACGTTAATCGTGCATTATGCAGGCCTATACGGCTGAGATTGGTCGCTGTGCACTGATAGCGCGCCTGCATCTATCCATATTCGCATACGAGGTAGTGCGCAAAATTAAAGAAAAACATCAGCTTCCGCGGACAGTTGCACCAAGGCGTTCCAATTTGGCTTTTGGCTTCCAATTCAGGGTGTTTTTCCCCAAACGACCTCCTGTGGGCTCATTTGCATAGAGGCAGGCAGCTACAAACCAACTGGGCGCAAGTTCAAACGACAATTTTGGGGGTATTTTTTTCGGGGAAGGGTGAGGTAAATAAAACATTTTCGCTTGCTCACCCTATTAATGAAAGTAAAAAGAAAACTGAAGTTGTGACCATAATCTTGAAGTTCTAGTGACACACGTGAAGCCAACCTATTCCTGAAGGTCACCAGGCAGCGCTAGTTCTGTCCGATTGTGCACTGTTTTGTGTCGGTGCGAATTTAGTACAGTACAACCATCGTGCACTGGAGCCTACACTACCAATTTGTTTCCGTGACACATGTCGTAACTTGCTCTGTACAGGTCTCTAGATGTGATGCCATTCAGAGAAGACAAATGTCTGCAGTGTACCGGTTTTTGTGATCAAATTGTGTAAAGCAATTCTTTTGAAGGTTGCTTGCTTGCGTATAGCTTTGTATAGGTTTTCCTGCTAACTTAGCACTTCCTTCGTTTTAAGATTGCTTAATTAAAAGAAAGTTTAATTTCGGCAAAGAGGGTTCACTCGCCCGAAATGTTGATTCCAATTTCGAAATAACACCACAGAGTCCTCTTAGCTTTCTGAGCGCTGTAATTCACGAAAAAAAATCTATTCTCACCTGTCCTATTTATGTATCGACATTTTCGTCTCACTCAGGGAATGGCGTTGATTGGGCCAGCAGATTCGTTTCTTTGTCAATCATTTTACAGATTTAATCATTCAATTTCGTCCTTGTTAAAATTCATTTTTTCATTATTTATCTTGGCGCAGGTAATTTTCTTCGCCCATATGAAGGGAACATTGCATTTACGTGTCATTCTTCGTTTATGAACTGATACATTGGCCCTTAACGTAATTACTGTAAACTTTTTATGCCTGATTTCTTTCACCATTCTTTTTAGTTAATTTTGAAGCATAACAAAAATGACATCCAAACAAGCGCTAATTCGAACCATCTTAACAATAAATTCAATGACGAAATTGAACGATAAAATCAGTAAAACTAATGACAAAAACGACTTTGCTTTTCAATTTGATCGAATATCCGAATATGCGGTCGCATCGACCAGCAGATTGAAGAAACTATATACAAAATCAGTTGCAATAACGCACAATTGTGCATTATGATCAATATAATAGCTTCTCGCATCTAGGGGTATCTCCAGCCACGATTTACAAGATTTAAGAGATGAACAAGACGTCTTGCCCATTTGAAATTTCTACTTCTTTGAAATTGTTTACTGAATAAGTGAACAAGTGTCAGAAATATTACAATGATTTAAAAAATCGTAAGATTTCTGACACTTTTCATTAGAATCTGCTTGAAACAAACCTCCATTGTGCAATTTTTCTCATTTAAAACAAAAGAAAAATGTCCCTTCCTTTTCTTGAATTTTGCATTCGAATATTCAAATTCGAAAAATGATTATCGAATATTCGACAATAGATTGAATATTCGGATATTCGGCACAGCTCTAAGACAAAAATGATAAAAACTAGGACGAATAAGATCTTGCTCTTCGTGCCCTAAAAGTGAAATCTAGTGGTGCTATTTTGAAACTGAAATCGATATTTGGAGCGAGTAATTCTTCTTTGAAGAAATTTAACTTTCATTTCAGTGATTTTAATGAAAGAAGTCCAAAATTAACCGAGGAAACCTATACTGCAACAATGAATTACCAAAGACGAGAAAACACTCCGGTAATATCTCAACAAAATGCATTTTTTTGGTATACAAAGCAATGTAACGTTGCTGCTTTCTTCCTGGGATGACACTACAATTTTGCTTATGAATATGAAAATACTAATTAGCATAGAAACCAGCCAGCAAGAACCCTTCGAAGCAGAGAACCAAAACTGAACATGGGGTTAACTGAGATACAAAAGTGCTGCATTTTGAAAGTTTGTGTATTTGAACATTTCCATCGCAACTACCCTTTAAAGTGGCCCCACAGTATTCTGCAACGCCAAGTGATGGACTTCAGGACTACTTTAAGGGATGATCATCTTCAGACGGAAATTTCTTCAATGAAAAAGCCCTTTTTATACGAAAACTAAAATCTCACATTCTCAAACCTTCTTAGAACCAATTTTTATTACCTCAGTTTGTGTAGTTTCATTTATTACAAGATAATAACTTCAGGGTTCATCACAAACTTACTTCTGTTCATTTTGAGTGGATTCTGTCCCCCCCCCAAAAAAATGACTATCCAATTTTTTTCTTCACTTGTAAAAAAAAATACTTAACCCTTCAAAGTCACGTGATACTACAGTTTTTAAAATGCTGGCTCTCTCAATCAAAGCAACCAAACAAAAAAATCACACAACATGTCTGGGGGGACTTGCCCCCTCCCCGATACACCACTGTAGAGGACTGCCTGCATAAAACAAGCAACATACTGTCCATGGCACATGATAACCCCCATACATTTTATATACAAAAGATAAGATGCTTTGGCTCTACACGGGCAGTAGATTTGGTTAAGTTCAGAATGTTTCTGACCTAAAAAATGCTGCAAGAAAGCAGGTTAGAAGATCTGGAGCCAATTTGAGAAATTTTTACTAAGATTGAAGAAAAAAACAGAAATGGGTTCCTATCTTTGTGCTTATCAAGTTTTCTCAATAAAAACACCAATAATACACCATGACAATGGCGCTTCAGCTGAAGCTAAGAAGAAAAGCAACACAAAGAAGATTTTTCATACCTTTGAAGTTATTCTGAACGATCAGAATAACACCGAAAATGAGAAACTGGCTTTTCCGGACGAACTCTACATTACTCTAAAAGGCCACCAACACTCTGAAGAAATCTAACCCCAAACAGCAAAGCTTTGCTTTTGGTCAGTAAAAAAACAAAACGAAAACAATGACTATCAGAATAAAAAGGCATCTTGAGCTAATCTTGACAGAAAATAGACTAGTGCATGCTAAAACCCGGAAGGTTTGTGGTGACACCATGGAAGTTATTCTTTTTTTAGGGGGGATTTGTATGGCTCTGAGAACTGGTAACTGGTTCTTTGAACCACTTAACTCAAAATAAAAGATTAACTTCCATGTACATGTAGTCACAAACCTTCTACACTTCAATGCTTACTGCTTGCAAATGTATCAACAGAAATACACACAAAGTTACAAGTTAGGCTCAGGCTGCTCCAGCATACTGGAGGGGGATTCAGGTCTTTGCAGAAGTCTCAATTCCAATCAGAAATGACTCCAAATTTATCCAGCAAAAACTACTGGGAATACCTTCACAAAACTACATCAGCCCTCAACCCCCCCCCAACCTAATTGTGTTGCCGCCCTACTGAACCCAATGACATCCTACAGCTGTAAATGTGTGAAGCATGCTGAACTCCACATACGAAAGCAAGAACACTTTGTTGACTTCTGTTGAGGCTCAGCATTGGTTAGGGTCACTAATACAGGGCCATGCAGAGATGTGTAATCCCTCTGAAAAGATCATTTTTACCAGATGTCCAAAGTAATTTGTTTTAAGAAGTTAACAAGAAAAGTCAATTAAATTCTCAGGAAACTTTGGAATTAGTGCCATTTCGATGCTGGCATTGGAGTTGCCCAAGGCTGGCCTGATTTTTCAATCAAATCTCTGAACACTGATCCGATTTCGGTTCCATCGCATACCTACAAAACGTGGTGCAGTTTGCGAACACGGTTGAATAGGTAAGGTGAGATCTATCAGGATGAGAGAGAAAACTGCAGTCTGCTGTTAAAACTTCTCTGGGCTGGATGAGCTGTGCTGGAGCCACATTCTGGCTTTTCTTCCGGCCACCTCAAAAATTTGCATGGTTTCCTTAAGAAAGAAGACAGGGGACTCTCTAATTGAAGCATGTGGTCTTGAAGGCCCGTGTTCCCAAGATCAACTGTCTGTACAGAGTGCTTCATGTTTCACTGGTAATACAGTTCTAAGTTCATTCCATCGCCAATCTCGTCTAAGGGAAGACACAGGGCTCTTGGTCAAGGAAACTAATGAACCTTTTGGACAGGAAGGGCATGTCCGGGGAATCAGACCCCTCTGCGTGTCTCACTGGCTGGCAGTGATGACATGCCTTATGAGTTTTTGTGTCAACCGGTGTTGGCTGTTAACTGATCAAGATTGAAATCTCCAACTGAACCACCCTGATCTCCTTCCCAGAGATGTGCAAATACATGTACCATGCAAACCATATTGGACTGCATCCATTCCCCTAAATGCAGCGACAAAAAATACATGCAACAACAGATATCACTTCTTAGCACATGTACACATGTGAGGATACCCATGGTCCATGTAACCTTGTACAACCTTGTACAATAAAGGTGTCCTTTTTTAATTCAATGGTTCTCCTATTTTTTTGGAGAGAGAGTTGGTCAAGGGAAGAAAAGGGGTAAAAAAGGAAAAAAACACTGTACTTTCCTTTTCCCAGAAATTCTGAAGATTATAATATGTTCTCGATTTCTTTCTATGTCGGAAATTCCAGTCAGGGTTGGCAGTATAAGTATTTTTTATCCTCCATTAAAGCCAGAAAAAAAGAGTTGGTCAGAAATGAGAACCATAGAATTACAGATTTTCTAGTAAAAAATAATAGCCTGCTTACTGAATCCATGCAGCAAACTGAGGCAATCATCGCTTGCCTGCATAAATTTACATAGATGCGTACGGCGACAATTCACTGGACACGTGATTCCCCTTTCGAAGGCGGAAAGCACTATGTTAGATTTTATGTGGAGCAACTATCAGAAAACTTTGGCTCAGCACAACAGTTATCACAGGTGCTTACCGCAATTGGAAGCAGCCATCAAAAGACCAGTGATACTGTTAACAGGGTCACCAGATTTGACGAGCTGAAGTTCGATTCTCAAGGTTCCTGGTATTAAACACAACGCAAAGGATACAATCTCTGAGCGTGATGTGGTTCTTGAAGATGGTGTACCACTTCTTCAGGACAATCTTCTCATGTTTTGTGCCAGTCTGTGCAGCAATCAGCTTCTTGAGATCGCCGACTGTGTCGTCTTCGCTGATAGAAAAAGACTTAAGGATCATAGTCAATCATTAGAATGTATGCTTCCACGTTTAAAGGGTGCCCTCATCAATGCTCTTCCGCTGTTTGATCAGTGAATGAAGATGGAGGTTGTTAACATTAACACCAAATTTTACAGTGTCTGTTCATCACTGAAGAATATTTCTCCACAGAACGTGCACAATTCAGTTAGGACTGATGATGTATGTTTCAAGTTCTGACAGGAATTTTGTCTTTGCCAAGCTGGAAATAGCACGAGTCGATAGTAAAACTACATGTACATGTATTTTGTACTTTTGTATTCTTTGTTAAACAGTTGGCACTAAACAGATACCACAAGATTTCCTCAATGACTGAGTGTATGGCCCAGTGCAGACACTCTCCTAAAGGTGGCCAGAGCACACTGGCCGAAATGTCAAGTTAATACTCACCGCTTCTTTTAAGAACTATACCTCGTCCAAAAGAGATTGATTCCATTTCTCATTCTATTTAATTCATTTAAAAAAATTGTTTGGTGCCTTGTTTGGTTACTTTTGCCACAGATTTTTACAACATGTATTGAGAATTATAAACAATCTTAAAAAGAATGGACTCAGAGGAACTTGACCTGAAAAAGTAAGGTAAAATTGCAAACAATCTGCACGCAATCTGCTGAGGAAAGACCGCGAGGCCATCTGTTTGCATCACTTTCCAATAACATTGTGTCATTTCAGTCACATGACCTGTATTTCACAGCACAAAAAAATTTCCCTTTACCACCGATTTATATCCACCAACATCAAGAAAATAAAATGATGATACATGTATATGTACAAACATACATGTACTATTGTAAATCTAATGTAAGTATGCTAAACAACTCTAATGAACCTCAATCTGTATGCACTGAAACTTCACTACATGTATTCTATTCATTAATTAAAACATGTTCTAACTACATTAACTTTCATGTTACTCTTCAGGTTTATTTTCAGGAAATATCAGCCCAATATGAACCATATTTTCCAACTGCTGCAGAGTTGTGAAAAAAACAGCGAAATCGAAATATTCCAGTACGAGGTTGAAGACGAACTCTCCCTCAACAATACATAAAGTGATACCAAGAAATTAACACTAGAACACCCACGAAAAATGCCACTGCTTCAGTAGCCTTTCGTCAAGGCCTTCGCGGCTGTGTTTATGTGTAACTGAAAAGCGGCTGGACCAGAGACCACATACATGAGTGGTGCAGCCACTAGGCCTTTTCCAACTTGCAGGAATTTCTAATGTTTTTCTTCATATTTTCGATTTTCGTTTGGGTAGCAAAAATATCAACCAATCATAAACGAGGGGGTCAGCACACATTAACCTATCATGCAAATTGAAAGTACATGTATATGAAAGATGGTGAGCGTGTCAAGTGTGTTGCCGGTCAGTTCCGTTGTTTGAGCAGTATTTGGACAGTTCTTTAGAACATGCTGCTGGAAAACTTCACCTTGCCGAGTTTAAACCGTTGCAGCGTTAGGCTATTGAAGCATCTGTATGCGGGCTTGACGTTTTTGTCTCTACCCACGGGATATGGTAAGATCGAACTCCATATTTCAAGCACTGCCATTTTGCTTCGGCTTTAATCAACTGCTAGTAATACTCCAACATCAGCCCCATCCCTACCAACAAGCATTCATAATTGTCATCTCGCCGCATACTGCCCTCATGAAAAACCAGATGGAACATTGCGTAAGCTTTGGAGTTGATGCCGTTTATTTCGGAGACTCATCTGCTTCAACTATTTACAAGAAATTTATGAATAATGCATATCAGAAAGCTTAGGAATAATTCACCACGAAAACCTCAAAGTCAAGTTGGGAAAGGCCTCATAGCTGTGCCACTCGCCTGGTCTCCTGTCCAGTCGCTTTGCAGTCACGTACACAGCCACAAAGGCCTTGATGAAAGGCTACCGTTTCAGGCACCTGGCAAACCTGGAAATGACATCGCGCGCAAATGCTATGGGAAAAAAGGCCGCCGCGAAGCTGCAGATTTAAGTCCTGACAGATATCACTTATATATCCTAAATGAGACTGGTCTGAAAAATTGAAATATAGGCTACCTGCTGTATGCATGATACTTCATACTTAGAAAGCCCCTAAAGGCCATTTTATGGAGTCAATTCTGAAGATTCTGAAGACATTTCATTGTTCAGTCCATTAACTGCATAGCTGCAACCATCACGCCATGCCACGCCAGGCATGCCAGGCCAAAACATGGTGTTCAATACCTTTAGCACCCTGTTCCTATAATAAGGAAACAAATTCATCTAAACAAGCTGTTGGTGATGTCCAGTTTCATATCAGAATGAAAAGAGAACAGGGCTTTTGGTTTTTGAGGGAAATTTTGGGATAAAACAGCAGTGTACATGAACCCCTGCCCCGAAGAGTTTTGAATGACAAATTAGGGAATGTGGTCTGGTTCCTCGACCTGGATGGAAATTTATTTTGATGAATTTACAATGCCTGAGTCAGATAATTAGATGAGAAACAAAATAGCGTGATCTGACTGACATGACTGAGCGGTTGTCTTTTGCCAAACTTGGGTTGGAAATTTGTCTTTTTCTTGCTTATTATAGGCCTAGATTTTTTAGGCAAAAGTTACCTGAATTGAGCTGAACTAGGTTTTCTGGCCTATCAGGGTTGAATAATGGTTCCTTCAGATCAAAATGTAGTTAGTTTGAGAACGTGGACTTCGTTTCCTTATTGTTACTACACTGATAACGTTACCGTACTAGTCATGCTAGTGCTAGTAAAGTAAAGGTAAGCTGGCTTATATTCATGGAGGTACATGTAGCTACCTCCATGATAATGTGAACACCCAAAACATGACCGTCTCCTGTTTATTTATGAGACACAGGCTCAAAGAGGATACTTGCACTTGATGCGTACTTTCTTTCCAAGTCTGTCGTTGCACGTTATCTCAATCATTTTGTTATTCAATGTGAGTATTTCGGCTCTTTTCTACCGTCAGAGGAAAAAGCTTGGTGAGTTGGTCGATTCAGCCGTGCGTGCATACTCAGTAGTTTATCTAGCACGCCACCAAAAGCCAATTAATTTTTCCTTGGCCTTTGGTGCAGCTAGCGCTAGAGAGGGCGCATTCAACTTTGCGGCTAGACTGGTTCCCGTCCGATACGTAGTAGTCTCCAGACGTCTTCTTACAGACGTTCAATGAAGCGAACAAAAAGGGTGCAGACCACCGTAATTCAAACGATGAGAATTTCAAACTAGCTCATTAGCCTTAAAAGTGCCCCCCACAGTATCTTTTGAAAAAGGGGATTGTTTTGCCCCCGAAATGGTGACATTGTGTAAATTGCTACCAGGATGAACTCCCTGGGTCTTTAAGCTTTCGTATGAGAGCAGAATGGCTAAAAACTACGGTTGAAAAATGGTTGTAAGCGTTTCAGAAAGTTGAGGGTTTCCACTTGAAAAATGGCCGCAATTGGACTTCGGGAAAAGTCACTTTTCGGGGGGGGTGATTTTGTTTGTGGGAATAATTAATAAATAAATTTAATTGGCAAACTCACAAAAAAATGAAAAGAAATTGAAAAATTAGGGACTAGACAATAATTCCATTGGTGTTTCTGAAATCTTAGGCATGTTGGAATGCATGTTATTGGGCCCTGAACCCGCGCCCCGGTGCTGACTCTGTTTTCAAATGGACTGTACCCGTAAGGGACTGCCGAGCAGCCGGCAGAATCCCCAGTGTCACTGGCTGAGTTTTATATAAAAGAGGAAACGATGCTCGCTCAAAGTACAACCCAAGCCGGGATTTTGCCTTTTCTTCTTTGTTAGGGAAAATTACTTCGCCATAACTTGTTTATTTATTCGGAATTTAATAGGATATACACTGATTTCAAATAAATTACCGTAAAATCATTTGTCGATGGTAATTATGTGGCGGTTCAGCTCAGGCTCCCGGCATGATGTTGCAACGTAGTGAAACGATACGGTTGGCTGCAGCTGCGGCCAGCAGAAAGCAGGCTTTGCATGGTAGCCATGTCGAAGGGCTGTTCTTTTAAGTTGTTCCGCATATGGAAACCTCCTTTGTGCGTACTCTGTAGAACAAAGCACTACAAGTAGCTGCTAGATGGCATCCATGCAAACCTTACTTTTTGCCAATGACGCAAATGCTCTGCTGTTACAAAAAACAATGAAACCTTTTCCCCGTGCAATGCATTATGAGTTTGGATGACAAACAGGCAATGCATTCAATAGAGAAGTGTACCTGCTTGTCTACATTTCACTACATACTCCAATTCAACATACTCCAATTCAATAAAGATATTCACAAACTTCGAATTTTAAAGCTTACCACAAAAAGAAAATTCGAAAAATTCCTTCCAAGGGCACACCTGTCGGGACCGTGCTTGGACTAAGATTAGTGGCCATTCAGAATGACGACAAAGTTGTAGTTCATTTATACCGCATTGTCCAGTCACGTCCGTCCATTTCAGCAATTAATTGAAATGTGATTCAGAGTGATATTATTTTTGTCTTCTCCCAAACATTGCAAAATTTACTTTTTTACTGTTTTGAAAACGTTTCTTGTATACTAGTACTATGCAAGTATCTGTAAGGTGATGAGCAGATACTTAAACATTTCGGAGAAAACTGTAAATTGATTTCTGATTGGTTCGCTTCCCCCAGTTTATCCATAAAATGCATAGCTCACCAAAGTCCCACAATGCATTGCGAACGTCGAAAGGGTTGATTAAAAAAATACCCTATATCCTTCAAACTCGCGCAGACTAACACCTAAAATATCTACTTTTTGTTCATGCATGCTTGCTATTTCTGACACATGAGGGTATATCTCAAGTTCCAAAACAATATCTCCAGAAGTTTGAAGTTTATGTCCTCCTTCAAGAGGACTTAAAAGCCCAAATGGCAGTTGCTTCGTGAAGACTGCAACTCAAAACAAAACCCCTTTTGAACAATTATTTGTTCCGAGGAAATCCTATCAACCGAGTATCGCACCAAGCCTGCCTGGGAGTGAAACTTACTTCACACCTGTCGTGGAATACGCATGTCAATCAAATACATGTTGCCACAAGCCAACAGCCCTTTTCCACCCACGTGACTGGACCGCGCTGAATGTAAGTACCACCACGTGTGGCCATGGTCACGGTAATCACACATACGGGCAGCTTCAACCACGTGCATGCATGCACAAGCGCACGTGCGAACGCTGCATGCCTCACTAGTTCATCTTGAAAAAGTAGATTACCATCACAACTCATTGCGGTCCAGCACAAGTGTGACATCACAAGAAAAAGGTCTATAGACATGGGCCTTCTGCGGAGAAACCTGCACAGCCGTGATAAGGAATCAAAGCGCTTGTTTGGCTATACAGTACTAACGCGTCTTGCTTCTAGAGTGTTGTCTTGTGGTTGGTTTGGGACCCTTGGCAGCAGAAAAAATAAGGGTACAATTGAGAAAGTTCAACCTAGAGCTGCACGCTTTGCACGCAACAACAACGCGCCTAACAGCGAGTGCCACCGATGTAATGTCACAACTGGGCTGGGAAAGCCTTGAAATCAGACGAACCAAAGCTCGCCTTCCTATAATCTACAAGGAAACACGTGGTCTGTTACCAAGCAATACGTATATTTCACATTTGCTGAGAAATCGTGGAGAAGTTAGATCATCCCTGAAAAGACCCACTGCAAGACAATCTGTAAAGCACTTCATTTATGATCACATCAGAGCAATTAAGAAGTGCTATCAACGGTCCCTACATGCCAAGGCAGTCTTCCTGATGAAGCACGTTGTGCGCAATCGTTAGAGAAATTAAAAGATCATCTGCAAAGTAGCGAGCTGCCACTGCAGTCTTTGTACAAGTAAGCCGTGTCTGATCGAGGAGGAAGGAACCTTCCTTCATGGTCCGATCAAGGTCCGACCGCATGCATTGCACGGAAGTTGTAAGGGCTAGCCCTACCAGGCCTATGTATACTAGTGAACAGATACAGACGTCTAAGAAATGTGCTCTCTTTTGAGACTGCTGTCAATTCCAATGGTTCCCAAAGAGCGGAGTACACACCATTGTAGAAAATATGTCATTTGGACAAATATAGAAAGTATGTCATTTGGACTAATATAATAGTTAATCAGGAAGAAAATGGCAGCCCAGTGAACTGAATTCCATTTCAGAAAAATTCCAAATCTCGCCCAAATTCTGAATTTGAGAGCTTGGGCTTGAGACAAAAAATAATTATGAGCCCCACCAGAAAAACAGCTTTTGAGAAGTGAATAATTCGTGAGGTCAAAAGCAATCTTCAAAAAACCCGAAGTGTGGGGAATGACACACAAAAAATAGTTAAAATAATGCTAAATTGGATAATTTTAATTTAAAACCAGCAAAACTTAATACAGCCACATTTATGTGAAATTTACAGATTATCAGTGGTATATAAAAAGTTTGATTACAAAAGTACACTGTTGCTTAGTTTATAATAGAGTGGTTTTGATTATATTCTTTATCTATAATTAAACAGGAGTTGGAGTGGTCAGTTCTAGTCTCCATACATGTTCTAGTTTTGAAACAAATGCAACTATCAAATGTCAAGTGTTGTGAACACTAAAATGACTGAAAGTTCAGAAATACTCGTGCAGATGTGATTTTCTTCAGGTACTTCAGTAATTCAGAATGTCAAACTTAAATAACAAGCAAACGTCCAAAACATCCTGTGTGGGCAAGGGTCAAGCTTTATATAACATTCTGCCACTGTGCTTTTTCTGTCTACGTTTGCCTCCAGCGCCCAATTTCACAGTGCTGCTAAGCACACGATGTTAGGGTCACAGAGGCTCCACAATTTCACGGCTACCATAAGCTGTAAGCACAGCAAAAGGCATGCTTACCTAAAAGGAAAATTACGTTCTGACAAAACGATGGAAATCTCTATGTGTGTGCAACCCTAAGCACAACCACAGCAAGCAACGACACCAAATACTGCTTACGGTTAGCAGAGTTTATGCTGTAGTAAGCACTGCCTTTTTTGCTGAAATTGGGCCCAGTTTCTAAAAGCTTGCAAACAATTCTTAAAGCAATCCAATCAGATGGCAACAACTTGCAGAAAAAAAAAGATCTTCCATCTACGTGTATTAATTTCGCTTGTTTGTTTGTACATATGTAATTACATGCATTAAAGTAAAGGATATTAATATGAAATTTTGTAGGATTTAAGTGGAATTCCGTGAGTTCAATCAGACCTGGTCAATCTATATTTCAGGATGAGCGCTTTATTTGCCAAAGGTATGTTTCTAGGGTATTTTTGAAGCCATTTCGGGAAGGCTTGCCCATTTGATGCAGCGCCTGGAGTTCTTCATCTTCAGATGTGATAGGATGCTGCACATCATGCCCTTGATCCATACTTTATCAACTGATCTAGGTCTCTACAGGGACCACGTTCTTTAATGAAACAAACAGAACGTAACGGTGTTAAGAAATGATTTTCTTCTCTGCACGTTACAATGAATAATGCAGAAGGCGTATCACAGCTCATGACGTATGCTGATAAATGAAGTATTCAAAACAAGCAAAACTGTTCCTTTCGTCAGAGTGGGCACTCCATGAAAAGCATTGCCTCAACTATTGGCCTTGGTGTAGTGCTCTTCAACGAATCTTTGCCTTCTTTGGTGGGGAGCCTGCCGCTGGAGCACCAGGCTCAACTTTGACCTTCAACCCTGGATTGGTCTTGCTCAGCCAGTCTGTCATGGCTGTCCGCTTCCGTGGCGATGATCTCAGGCCTTGCTCTTGCTTCCGTGGTGATGACCTGAGCACCTTCTGGGGAGAGGACTCCACTTCCAGTTTGATTTCTTGCTTGATCTTTTGCTTGGTGTCCTTGCTCGGGGAGGGCTTGGCACCTTTGGCCAGCCAGGCGCCCATCATTTTACTGCTGGCTGTTTGTTTCTCAGGCTTCCTGTGGTGGCAAAGTCAATATAAAGAATATAATACCAAGCATGTCACTTTTGACCAGCTTAAACTTGAGAGTTATCCAAGCACAGTTACGATTATGAGACACTGCGTTAGATGAAGCCTAACCCCACTGATTTAAAACCTGGGCATCTGTGGCAAGAGGTCAAACCAAACAACTGACATACAGACTTGCTGAGCTACATTATACACAGCACGCAGGGAACATTGAGAAATTATTGAGATGTCCACAAAAACTATAAACTATCTTTCTGAAATAATTACAGGAGAAGGATATTTACCCCACAAAATCAGTTTTGGGGAAGTATACTTTGTTTCATCAAATTCGATGAGTATACCCAGGTCACTCCTAATGGATAATTTCAGGGTCTGAGAAAATTGTCAGTTTTAAGTGAAAACTCACCCCACATCAATTGGCACAATGCAGTCTGATCCTTTGTACCTAGAGTTGTTGACCTGAGTTGATACAGGGTGACAGGTCAAGCAGGTCTCTGCCTTAATCAACTCCAGGGCCTGAGATGAGGAAAAGAGATGGGAGGATTCAAAGTGACATATTCTTGGGTAAATATTTTTGGGGTACATGAAATTTCTGAACCGCACATACTCACAAAAGAGATATTCTTGCATGGTGCTACTGTAAACCTTGTACTTAATTTGCCACCTTCACCATGAAAAGCTTCAAAGCTCGTGAGCAGATGTAACACTCACCAATTTCAAAACATCAGGGGCAATTTCACTTTGCGTAGCCTTCAAAGTCTTTTAGTGCTAACTACGACTATTCTGCTTATCAGTCTCCAGTGAAAACTCCAGGGGGGATTATTTTGGCATGACAGTCACACTTCATTCCACATTTCCCACTTACCTTGCTGGTGGGCACTGTTCCATAATCCAGCCAGTCATTAATGGCCTGGTCACTCTCGAGTATGGCTGGCATACGGTTATGCAACCAGCTCATGCTAGAGGCCGCTTCCACGGTAATAACAGTGTACGTGTACAGCGGTGGGCCACCCTGTAGCAAGAACATAAAGGAAATAATGCTTCCTTAACCCTAACTGCCCAAAACCTGCCATACTCCAACAGCAGGTTTTGTGAGCTTTTGGCAGGTTTGGTACCGTACCTGAGGAACTTGTTGTTGAATTTTGTGAGACTTGGGATGAAAGGCCCAGGGAGATGGTGTTGGATTCTGTGTGAGTTGGGACACACACGGGTCACTGTGTGCAGTGTCTGGCTTGCTGTATCAAGTACATAGACAAGTACATGAACCTGTTGGATTTTGTGAGGTTCAGTATGCTTTCTAGTGCAGGAGCCTAGGGGGTTAGGGTTAATCATTGTTTCCAAAATGGCACTCATCTCGCGTGTAGTGCAACAACTCACCATACTAATTTCAATTTTCTACGAGCACATAAACTGCACCTATGCGATGTTTAAGAGAACATGATTGTTTGCATGCGGGAAATGTACGCTGAAATATTTTAGTGCCATTGACACTGTTGGTTTTATTGACTGTAGTGTAAGCCACCAAGGCCCTTTGAAATCTACCAAGACATGTCAGGGATGATGCAGACAGCCCAGCCCCTAGTCAGTGGTGGCGCCAGACCTCGGTGGCTGTGGGCGCAAGTGTGGGGCAAAGCACAATCGTGTGGGTGCAAATGATCCTTCGTTTTTCTGGTTTACGATGCAGAGTCTTTGAACAAAAAGGTTGATCACCCTGAACGCAATATGTGACAAAATTTTTGTGGGTGCAAATCTAGGTGCAAGCGGCTTTTCAGTGGGTGCATTTGCACCCACCTGACACCACATAACACTGTCACTGCCACTAGTCTAACATTGTACATGTATTTAACAACCAAGAGTCCAAGTACGAGTGGAGGACTTTTTAGGATCTTGTAAGGTGTCAGACTAGATATTCCTGGGGGATGCAGGATGATGAAGTGCCGCTACAATGGGCCAAAATCTGGTGTGCCATTAGGTTTGGACACTGACCTCAGGTGGGAACCAGCGGTCAAACAATCCAGCCATTGTGAGCAGCTTGTGACCCTTCCACTCCGACCCCTCATCAGTGACCTCTTCCTCTGCCAGGCAATCAGGCTGCTCCACTGGCTCTGGCTCTGCCGGCGGGGTCTTGGAGGCCAGGCTTTCGATGGGTGTGGCTTGAGGAAAGTAGATGAAGTAGGGCTGCTTCTTGCCGTCTTTAGAAGTCAACCATTCATAGTAACTGAGAAGAAATTGAAAATAATCTTTTTATGGCAAGAAATATGCAACCAGTGGAGCTCTAAACCTAGGCTTTCCAGGGTTCCTTTTTCATCGTAGGGAATATTCATCTTATCACAAAACTGGTGCTTAAGTTAGCATTTGAAAAAACGTAAGTATCCAGATAGATTTGATGTTCTTTTTTCGACATGTGTATACAATCACATCAAAGCGCACATAACAAAGATTGTTTGCCAGTATCACTTTGACAAGAAGCACCCCCTCTGTGGGCAAAGAGAGACAGGCTGGTTGAAAAATTACAGCTCAGTGCACAGCAAACACATGGAAACTGTACATTTCAACAGAAATCAGTCCTGCGCTCTCAAGACGTCTCACATCAAATGCATTAGAACTTGTGCAGCGTTTTCCAACCAGGGAAATACAGTTCCTGTTTAAAAAAAAACATTGTCTTTTGTTATCTTCCCAGAATCCTACTTAATTCTCCCAGACAGCTACTGGCAGAGTGTAAAGAATCAGGAAGGTCGGTGCTCGCACTCACCCGTCGGCCAGGACCACGCATCGCTGGCCCTTGTCCAGCGGCCGGCTGAAGGACCGCTTCCCCGTCATGCCCTCCCGTCGGCAGTTGTTCATCTTGTAGCCCAGGGCTGTGGGGTCCCCCTTGTGCCAGGAGGGGACCAGGCCCCACTGCATAGGGGTTAGCTGGCGGTCGTCTGATGCCGCCTCACTGTCAAAGTGCTTGGCCGAGAGTAGCACAGGCCTGGAACATAAACACACCACAGCACACACGTCACTCTTCCAACAGTCAGTTAATAATCACAAAGAAGAGACATTTTTAAGTACATATCCTAAGGTTGCTAAGTAAGAACAACAAACAATGAAAAAGAAATTAAAAGTTGTAACAGACAGAAAAACATGATGGAAGATCAAGAAACTATTTAATGAATGCGTTTATATATGAAGTGTTTTTTCAGACTAATTTTTAGGACATTACGTTGAATATTTACAATTCCCTCATTACAATCAACCAGAAGAAATACAAGTAAAGGCAAATCAAACATTCTGAAGTTAATTTTAATTATTTTAATCTACTAAAGATGAGTACATTCTGCAATACCAAACCAAAGGCTACAGAACTGTCACTGAGTTTAACCCACGAAGGCTTAACACTTTCAGATTTCCGAGGACAGGGATGAAGGGAACGATGGAACAAAGTGTACGTATATATTATTTATTTAACCATCTTAGTGTTATAACTATTTGTACACTAGGACTCATAGGAGAACAGATTTTTTATTAATCTGAATGGGCTACCCAGTACAAATAATAAATAAATAGATAAACAAAGCCAAGTTTTCAGACATGCCCATTGACTCACGTGACAGCAGTTGGTGTCAAGTTGAAGGAAGGGTAGTACTTTCTGCGACCTTTACCCTCTTGCAAGGCCTGCTGCTTGCCCTGCTGTTTCCCTTGTTGTTGCTGCTTGCCGCCTGTGTTGCCTTGATTACCAGAGGGGCCATTGCGCCACCTAGGCAGCACCCGCCGGCCTTGCCTGTTGGTGTAAGTGCAGGCCCGCCGAGTCTGGTTTGGATCCAGTGTGCTGTGAAGTTCAAAATTCAACCTTAATTCTCACTTTGTGTCTAGTTTGCCATCATCTGATCCCACTTTGTTTTTACAGCCGGCATAGAACTGACAGACCCCACCATAAAAAATGTGATAGGTCTACATGTACATGCCAAATAATTGCTCGATTCCCCTCTTCAGAGTGGGTGAGAATGGAGTACACGTACAGATGTATATATCATCATGAGCTAGTCTAGCTAGGTGATAAGTCATGAGGTGTGCATGCACGGTGAGCACTGTCTTAGAACATATTAGTATGGGCACCTGATGGTCTATTGCCTGAGCATGTAATGCATGCCACCTCTCTGAAGCCAGGGGCAAAGCGCACAGTGATGATGATGAACCTCACTTCTAAACTCCACAGCGTCATGACGGGCGCATTTGCTATGTTAGACATTTTAAAGACACTTTTATTTAGACATGTTAGAGGTGAATTCGGATGATTTTGACTTGGGGTACAAGCTGTTTTGAGTGAAATAAATTAATGGAAGCAAAAGCCTATGGAGGGTACTTGGACCCTACTATCAGACTATTGCTCCACAATGTCTAAATGTTTAAAAAGGCGATTTTTAGGGTCCAAGTTAGTCGGACTAAGTCAAGATATCGTCATCAGATACATGCAGATTTGGTTCTCCAGAGGAAATTTTCCAACATGTCCAGTCAGTGTCAAAGTAACCTACCATGCTGTCCTCCCGCACATGCTTTGCACTTCACTATTAATTTGTGCTGATTTTCAAATAAGACAAAGTTTTTAAGTCCGACAAGGTTCAGACTTCAGAGGCTTTTTATCCATCGCCGTTCGGCATGAAACACGGACATGCCAGAACATGCGCTGGACTGGGAAAAAAATAGAGTAATGGTCTATTTTTAGAAGATATTTCATTGGTGAGCGCGCCTACATTGCAGTATTTCAAAAGATAGTGCATCACCGCTGTTCGGGTACCAGCGACTCAGTTCCTTTACCCACAACTCTGCAAGAGGGCGCTAAAGCACCTGGCAGGCAAAAGTCAGAGAGGTTCTCACCCCGGCTATTTGTTTTTGCTGTCTGTGGTTTCACTCACCCTACATGGCACTTCTTGAGTCCGTCATGCAAGGTTGTCTCTGTTTTTTCCTACTTTTTTTGGGGGGGGGGTGTAAGAAGGGTTAAAGCCCAAACAAGTAAAAGGTCGAGCCAAATCAACGAACCAGGTCCCCCTTTTTTATGCATGTACAAACGCCATAAATAGAACACACATTCATTGTAACAGCGATCAGTAGAATTATGTTACAGAATACTGGTAGTGGGTAGGCTCCATTATCACATGGGTCTCTATAATGATCCCATACCTTCAATGTAGGTTTCAGGACTTCCGCCAGAGAATTCTCTACACATAGCAATCAGATATGAATTTGGAAGAAATCCCAGAATTCTCATTCCCTTTCACTTTCAACGACATTAGCCTTCCACAAACTCCTGCAAACATGCCTTTGTTTTAAGTATGAAGATTGGTTTCTGGGACTTGGTTTTGATTTTATAAATAGGATGAGTATGCTATGCTTTACTTTGATGACTTTTATTTAGCCTGCCCTCAATACCTGCCATTAAGCCAACTCGTGGTTATCAATACAAGTACATGTAGAAAAACAAGTTCTATTCACAGTTGAATAGAACCCGCGGTAGAGACGAATGAACCAAAAGTAACTAAGCGTAAAAGAAAATGGCAAATTGCGATATTGCATAGCAAGAGAAGAAGCAACAGTTTTAATCACAGTTTGGACATTACTCATCACGTTGAACAAAATGAATTTATGAAAAAAATGTTGTGTTCTTTCCAACATGAAAGAATAAAAACCGAAGGTCGATTACTCAACCAGTGCGTCGCCTGCCCTATGCCGGCCAGTATCTGCACGCGGCCGGCTTGGCTCCAGCAGGAAAAACAAGAACATACCGGCCTGATTACATTGAACTTAAAAGCTTCCGCCAATTAAACCACCCGTGTCTAAACTTTGGGGCGTTCCAGAATGACTTCTTACGACACTCGTGATTGGCCAATGATTGCCCACAATACCACGTGATTCTATAAATGGTTCCACTCGTACTCGTAGAATTTGTTGTGGGGACTGTGATTAGTCGCCGATTTGGGACGTAAATTTGCAATACATGGCAACAGTAGATTTCAAGTTAGCATGATGGCTCACGATAAGATTCCATTTAACTTTCAAACTGTGATAACGCATTGATAAACCGGCCAAGGAATTAAGAATATAAACCGAATTGCTTGGTCGTTTCGTCCGTAGATATTTGGCACTGTGGATTGTGCACCGCCATTCGAATGCCTGTGGGCTGTAGGCGTACTGTTCTACATAACTACAAGTACAAGTAGCTAGGCTAACGTTGGTTGCAACGGGAAGCCATCGGTCGGTTGTACGTCGTTTAGGCGTACATCTACATGTACGCTGTTGGATGACAACCCGCGAAAAAGTGTTCAAAGTGTGAAGGTTTGTGATAGAAGTTAAAACTGCTGAAACCAAGATGGCGACGGAGTCAACGACCTTTTACCAGGTTTGACATGTTTTGAGTTCATTTCAATTAAAGAAATTGAGTTGGCATAAAATGACAGTGGTCAGGTGGTAGGCCCGTTGTCGGTAATATGTTACGCAGGGTTGTGATTTGTCTGGAATTTTCCGGATTTTCGGAATTTCTGTGAGACTATCCAGAATTTGTGAGACTTTCCGGATGTCCGTATTGTCTATGCTTTCAATATATGTAGTGTGTACACTGTATGTAATGCAAAGACTACAATATTTGGTGCGTAACTAAGCGTAAGAGTTGCACAAGTTTAGGTGTATAGCAAGCACTGTTGCGTTGCTACTCTCCCTGGAAATGCGTCAGATACATAGGTACATTAAACGGAGGGGGTATCATTGTTAAAACATACTCATAGGGACCCATACCATAGGTGTGTATGCACGGTACATTTGTTGTCGTTGCATGCACTGTGTACAACTCGAGTCCGTCTGCCATTGTGTTTCGTTCTCGTGGTGGTCTGATGTCGTTAATGTCCATCAAAAACGTTGTACAAGGTACTAGTAGGTAGGGAAGGGGATATGAAAGTAGACAAAGGATTAAAGAATTCTTGGAAATTTTCCTGGCTGGAAACCGAGCTGGACAGAGAAATTAACCAAGGGGAAATCAATATTTTATCGTGACTTTCTCGTGAAAATCGACAAACCTGGGTACTACTTCAGTCAACACAAAAACTATATGCCCTGGTGTCACAAGTAATGCAATACTCACCTATATAAGACAGTTTTCAGTTTTAATAAATTGTGATAGAATTTTGTGGATCACCGAAGTGAATATGTGATGTGCACAGTAATGTGTGTAAATGGCATTAGCCTGAGAAACAGCGCGTGAACCAACATGCACGTGGGTGCCATACATTGCCATTCATTTGTATAGCATTTACTGATTCTGAATGACATCACACTTTGGTACTTTGCAGCACTGTGGTTGAGCTGGCCTAACTAAAGTTGGCAAATTTTGCCCCAAAATGTTGCAGCCTTTGGTTTTGGGGTGCACCCGTAAAGCAAATAATAAATTTTGCTGACGCACTCTGTCGGTGTGTGCAATGATTTGGTAAAGGGCACATGATTTGGCACCAGGTTGGGCACTGAACACTGTAGATCAGCCTATATGTACCTGTACAATGTGCATGTAGCAACGTTGTCACTGGACATGCCCGCTGGCTCCCTTTAGTGAGTGGCAAAAAGCTTTGTGATAATTTTGTAAGGAGTGACCGTTACGGAACATTGGCTCCATACAGAAGTTATCTGTCTGAAGGGGGCCACTGTAAATCACCAGTGATGACATTGCCATGGTCATCGGATTTGTAGCATTGACAGGTTTGCCCAACTGCAGCACTACCGGGCATAGCTATGCTGGACTAGACCAGCTGCAGTTACAGTTCCCGAGAAACATTGATCAGTGGCATGGATTTTGATTGATCACACCAAGTGGAATGTCCTGTGCACCATGTACAGATCACAGAAGGTACATGTAGAACTTACAAGTTCCATGAGCAGTCAATCTTGCAAAAGTTGACTGACTTTGTCTTGTCATACATGTACATGTAATTGGAGTAACTGATTGATGAAGGAGACTCTGCCCTGTACTTTCGACCAGTTGTTTACAGGAACAAGAAATTCTGCCCTTTACACATGACTGATGGTTGAGCAGATGTCAGTTTGCGTGATAAAACGTTCAACACATTGGGCAGATCACCAATTGCACCTAACACTCAAAGTTAAGGGTTTTTTTTTTTTTTTTTTAAAGTTTACACTGTACAGGCTACTGGTATAATGGTAATTGTTTTGACCTTGGAAGTTCAGGACGACCTTGGGTCTAGGAGCTTGAAGTGGCCTGGATATCGCTATCATTCCTTCTGGTGAATGACATGGTATGGCCTGTTCTGAAAAGTAATTTCTTGTTTGAATGCTCAGTTTTAATAGGCCTTCGTTTTTGGTCTTGCGACTGTAGGGTACCGGGGAGTTGGGAATTGGAAGCCTGGCCTCGCACCTGAGCACACGCTATGGCACCGACCTGGACCTGTCGGACGCTAGCTTCCAGCAGAACCTGGACAGCATCAAGGACCAGATCAAGAAGGACATCCGGAAGGAACTCAAGATTAAGGAGGGGGCGGAGAACATGCGCAAGGTGACCACGGACAAGAAGAGCCTGGCCAACATCAACAACATGGTCAAGCAGGCCAACATCAGGCTGCACGAACTGCAGCAGGAACTGAACGAGCTCAACGCCCACATTGTGGTCAACACGGATGAAATTTTGGCAGCAGCAGGTAAGGCCGCATAAAAAGATGGCTGATGTACTAACACGTCTGCAAAAGGCTCTACATGTACAATAGTTATCAGAAGTTGGATACAAGGAGTGCCCAGACCACGTAGGAATTGATATCAAGGGCAAGAAGCAGTGTGGCTCATGAACACAGAAGGATGTAGGTGGAGATGGAGAAAGTTGACAGAGATGAGAAACTTGTTGATTTTTTCACATAGGTGTAGCCTAAGGAGGTTGTCAGCTTTGGTTTACAGCTTTGGTTTGTTCCTTTGCTCTGTATGTGTTTTTGTTGAGCTTCTCACAATGCTTAGGGCATTCGATGAAGTAGACTCCCCATTGAAACTAGGAGCTCTCGGCAATTGAATCTCGCTGGTACTCACAGGTGTTGATATGAGGGATATCTGGTCTTTTTCTCTTGGGCTTATGACAATGTAAGAACTTAATATTCTACTCATTAGCATGACAGGAACATTTTGAGTTGCTGTATTCTTGGAATATGCTTTATTCCCCAAAGCTCAGTTATAATAAGGATATTGGCATGTGACTGAATGTCCAGAAATGGAAAAACTTCAAACCTACATGTACTTTCAAAAGAGACAAAATTCATCCATGATATTTTGCAAGACGATGACCATCATGTGTTTGAGTAACTGTTACTATACAAACTGTACATGTACACGTAGTGATTGTTTTGGCCGTTCCATGAAGTACCGGTGAAGCTGGCCGGATTGTAACATTTCATCTGCCACCTCATAAATTATTTTCTCTTTACACAAATATGAAACATTGTTTTATGCACGTACCAGTACACGAACACTTGTACAAGAGCAGAATAACTCCTGAAAAATTGCTAGAATCACCTGAATAAATCTCCTCATGAATTGATCCCTGTATGATTACCTCACCGAGCTGTTCAAAAATTCTTTTGACTGTGGATTTGAACCTCTCAGTACATCTTTGCTGTGTGTTGGACTGAGTAATCAAAGACATACATGTACTGTATGATTGATGATCTGCCAATTGGTATGATTTCATCAGGTGTTGTGCTTGATATACATGTTCATGTACCTGTGTGTTACTTTGATGTGCCTCGTCACTGGTAACGATACCTTATGTGAACAAGCAACAAGAAGTGTTAGCTTGCAAGAAAAAAATTATCTGATTTCTTTAATGCATTTAAGGGGAGAAAAGATCCTCAAGATGGGTACAACCTCATTGCCTTTAAGTGTCCTTCGATGAATATTGTGATTCACTTAGCGCTGTACTGTGTACATATACATTTGCAAGAACATCAACCATGTACATGTACATGTAGGCCGACATGTACACTGTACATGTACCTAAAGTGGAGGCTGTAGGTACATGTACACGTACAGCGTGTCCCTCGGAGGTGTTGCCGGTAGAACCCAAGCAAGTGCACCTCTGACTGATGAGGGGGTTGTGACATGGTTTCACCTCGTGGACAGTTCATCTGTTGGGGAGAAAAGTTGAATTACTTCCTGTCTAATGACTCATACATGTCAACTAAGGAGGAGTTTCCTGGTTGTTGCCCCAGACAAGCCAGACACTGGGACGTCAACAGGCTCACCCAACAGCACCCAACCACTTCCCAGGTTGTTGGAAATGCCCAACACCAGTATTTGTGATTTTTTGTGATGTACTGTACATATACACGCTAGTCTGCACATAGCATTGTTCTGGATGAATGGCTCCAACCATTTCATACCAGTATATAAATAATTGAATGGCAGTTGACAGAAATGAAGCCATGCTTAGATTTCAATAATACTAAGAATAACAGGTTAACACTGTGAAGTACTGTAGTACCCCCCTGTACATGTATATGTATTTATGTATAGGCCGACATAATGACCTTGGACAAAAAGAAGCTATTCAGGTTTGACATCTTGAGCAACTGAACAATGAAATATACATGTCCTGGTACTCCTACATGTACATGATTGTATAACACGTAATAACTACCGGTACGCTACATATTCATGAACTGGTGTACCAGGACATTTAACATGTAATAACTACATTACATATTCATGAACTGGTGTACACGTACCTGTATAGTATTGCTTGTACTTGAAGCATCTTTCTACAATATTTCCTGCTGCAACACAAAGTTTATTGCCTATCCCACAGATGCAGTGTGCATGTTTACCATGCGATGTACATACAGTAGCGGGTATCGTTGGTCAGTTTGCCGTTGTAAAGTTGTTGTGCATAGTGGTGTGCATGACTTGTATTCACTATTAATTTTAAGAATTACCGACCCTAAGCATGTTTACATTAAGGCACGTTTTTAGGACTTTGGGGCAATATTTTAATAGCGTTTGTAGTGCAACTGGAAACAGTCCAGGCTGAAATTCCCTATTACGCATGTACATGTACCCCACTCAGTGTTCACGAAAAAACTGTCCCCATCTTTAGTCAGGAGTCAAAAGAAGTCAACTAACATGTATGATAAATTTCTTAGGGTTTTGTTGAAGAATTTTACTTTTATTTTCCTGAGCATCCCCCGTCCAGTTGATGGTACATGTAGGCCTACCGATATTTTCCTTGTGCATGTAGTCCAGAAGAATGGACTTAGTGTGTGCCCGGCGAGTTCCGCGTGCAGTGTGCACACAGACTCTTGACCAATCAGAATTGATTAGGGGGAGGGGACCTATATGTCTCGTATCCAGGCGCCAGCGCGTGCTTTATGCAGTGGGCATTATCGCATTACAGTTGGCGTAATCAAATGTTTCGGTCATGTGACCCATTTCGACCAGTAGGAATAGAAAAACTGTCCCAGGTTTTTATTAATGGATGTTAAGCCATATTTCACATGAACTTAACACATACATGTACATATACCGCCAAAGGTAACTGTGGCCACATGGTTTGTTCCTCTCTGGTCATGCAATTGAAACCACATGCCATTTTCACCTCATAACTGATCCTTGTCAACACAGTGGTCCCACGTTGCTCGGTCAACAAAACATGTTGACAACATGGAAACTGGAGACATAATTCAGGTACTTGTACAATGTATGTGTGTGTTTACAGTTTGCATCCAAGCGCATGCATGCACATGCCTGTTTATATTTGTCGTTCACACCACAATTTGCTGTGACTGCTTTGTAGGCCCTGTGATCAAAGC
Source organism: Acanthaster planci (assembly GCF_054643075.1). Taxonomy (NCBI): domain Eukaryota; kingdom Metazoa; phylum Echinodermata; class Asteroidea; order Valvatida; family Acanthasteridae; genus Acanthaster; species Acanthaster planci. The sequence continues at coordinate 12,187,045 of NC_141787.1, read as the reverse complement.
AGACAGCTGGTCAGCCCAAGGATACCCTCATTCATCTTCACTTTCATTAAGGAGGCAGATTGAGTTCACTGGCACTGGACCAGATAAAACCAGATGTTCCACTTGGATTACCATCCTGGCATTTGGGCAAGTGTCATTGCTCTTGAACTAACCTCCAAGCCTACTGGTCAGGTCATTTGTAGTCCGGGGCACTTTTTCACCGCAGGCCGTGGAATGCCTGTTGCATACAATACAGCAAACAAATTGGTGTGACCAAAAATGGCTTCTGTGTGTATGTAGGCAGCTGCAGTGCATGTACATGTACATGTACATGTAGCACTCAGGAATCATTAGATCATGGTTAGAAGCACCATAGAGCAAAGAAAGCACAGATTACCTTTTGTCAAAGTGGTGGAGGTGCATATCTGTATGCAATGTACATAGTGTACATGTATTGTGTCTGTAGAAAGCTTGCATGCCCCCCCCCCATGCATTGCTTTGTGCTTTTGTAGCCCAGCATACAGAATCCTTCTCCAAGCAGCTGCAATATGGAAAGGTTATAAATCATGGTCACAGGTTTTGGAGAGTCAGTGCTTGCCTGTGGATGTTGCATTACAAATTATGTACCGGTTACGAGAGGTACATGAATGTACATGTACTTACCGGTACCATAGTATTAGTAGTTTGCTGCCACTCACAGTCAGAGTACATGTACATGTACATTGCTGCTTGAGTTGTGCATGCACTTGACCATGTAAAATACTGCATGAACATATATACATGCACATGTACATGCACCGGTACAAGGAATTTACAAATTGTGGTCCTTAAATTTTTTACACACCTTTGGCACACTTGAGTTGGCCTTAAAATTTTCTTAACCAACTGTAATGGACAGACATTGCACCATGTACATATGTGTGCAAGCATTTATATGAAGTTCTACCTTGTTGAAAAGCACAAACAGTGTACTGGCATTGCTCTTCATTGTTGGCACTGAGATTCAGAGATGTGAAAAGGTACATTAACACGTCAAGTTTGTTGTACGGTACGTGTAGGCCTATAATGTACACGTACATGTATGTACATGTACGTTCATTTTGGCAGTTCATTGTTGAAGATACATGTACGTTGTACATACATATGTAGTTGATGTACCCTAACATGGTGCACTTTGCTTTTCGCCTCTTGTGTCTTACCAGAGCAATATTTTTACCTCAAATTTCACAATCAGTAAAACTTCATCAAACTCCGATTATTCTGATTCATAAATTTCAATTTTGTGTGTCTGCTAAAAACTTGTGCTGAAATTTTATTTTCACCCGGTTGTCTGAATTTTTTGAGACGCGCAGACTGAATGCTTTTAGAATGTGCTGAAAAATATGATAATGATTTTCTGATATACTTGAAGATGGGTAGGTACTGTAAGCAGAAGGAACGATGCTTTACAAGAATTTAGTAACTTTATGGAATTTGGAAAATGTTTATGTAGGATTTTCTGAGATTTTTTCAAGTGCGCCACATTAGGGACCACTCAGCTGAATTCGAGCCCAATTTCTGGATGTCGACATTTTTGGTTTTCGGACGAAATTTCATGACAATGAAATTGGATGAAATTTCATGACACTGAAATTTTTCACATAGATCAACAACGTGTCATGAGGGTTGTTATAGTAGCAGTATTTAACCAGATGAGTTTGGAGTTTTTCAATGAAAAGGTTTGGCAAATGCTGTGAGAGAAAAGTTAAGTGGAAGTCGAAGTGCGCCATGTCAGAGAACTCTACTCTACACATCTGATGTACATGTATGTACATGTACATTTTGTGCACTGTACCCATCTCCATACATACATGTACATATTGTAGGCCTACCAGTACATGTACATGTATACATACATGTACATGTACATGTAACTTGCCGATTTGGAAATGTACTCATACATTGTACACGTACAATACCGTATACAGTTTTCTACATACTGGTACATGTATAATGTATGTATTCACACTACATGTACACGGACATACACTGTACATCAAGCACTGTACAATAGCCTTGGGCATTATCTGGATACAGGGATCTATCCTAAAGTGTACTACTGTAGGATGATATGCTAACATGTAAAAATGCATTCATGTATTGCATATACATGTGTATACTATGGACGACATGCACCAGGATAAATATTGCCAATTATAGCAATACGTGTACATGTATCTGCAGTGGTATATCCGCATTTATAAGCACAATCTTATTAATGCAGCTGATGTTTGGCTTATAAAAATCCTCAACATGCACTGACCCTGGATGTGATTTAAAGCAAGCACAATACATGTATTTGCTCGGAATACTTTTGTCTCAATGGTCTGTTTACACATGCCCTGTACATGTAGTTTACACAACTGATGCCACAGTGCCCGTCTACAGAGGACATGTTTGAAGGCGTGGTTTACATTCAGAAACCGGTACGTGTAGGTTGTTTAATATGTACTGTAATCTACATCTACATGTACTCTGTACATGCGCTTTTCATCACATGTTTTGCGTTGCTGTCAGCCTGCCAGTCCGTTATTACATGCAGTAGATGGACTTGTAGCGTAGATTGACGTTTTTCCTTTGTTTCCGTGGAAGGAATTTGCCCTCTAAATTCCTTGATTCGTGTACAAGTACACGTGCATCATACGGTACCAAGCTTCCGCTTTCATTATTTGGCTATTATATGTACATGTATGTACACATGTACTTGTACATTTGTGTATTGGTACATGTAGGATATGTACTGTATACAGTACACAATTTACCAGTACATGTGCACATGTACAATGTACATGTTAATTGGTGTAAAATGCCAAAAAGAATTATTGTCAAGCACTACTTGTACATGTACAGTACATCACATGCGTAAGGGTACATGTACTTTGTCGTCATACATGTACTAATGAAACCTGTGACATTTCGTTACATGTACGGTATATTACATATGTAGTAACATACGTGTAGAGGAATAAAATTGTGTTCTCATTCCTCCATTATTATAAACAGCATGTATACATGTACAGTGTACATACCGGTACGTGTACAGTATGACAGCACACATTGAATCACAAAGTTCTGCAGAAGCTCATTGTATGTACCAGTTATGTCTGTATTGACGTACATGTACCGGTACATGTACATGTACATACATGTACATTGTATATACACTGTACACATACCGATACATGTACAAACATGTACTCTACATGTATACAATCACAGCATACTGGTACATACAAGTACAAAGAACCAGTGTTTCAGCTAGGATTGGAAAAGTGAGCGTGCAAAATGAAAAATGGGGAGTGCAATCTTGTTAGAGTCCAAAATTTGTGTGCGAACTTGAAGCACGTAACACGAGCGCGCAGCAAAACGTCCCTTATGACTGGGATCCAGGGCTTGCGTAAGGGCCCTGGAAGCTCTGCCTACTTTAGATGCTCTCTGGTGAATTTCAGACATGTTTTCATGAGAGTTTTGCCTTTGTGAGCAAAAAAAAACAGCTTTTAGAAAAAACTTAAATTGTAAACTGTGTGCAATTGTTTTTTTATATAGTGTGATTAAACAGACCTGCAAAAAAGAAGCGAACAATGACAGACACTTTCAAACAGATTTGTCATAACCACTTTATTTTGTTTAAAAAAAATGGTATGCAGGCACTACCGGTAGGTAATGCAGGTCAGGTCGCACTTGGCACTGCACTCTTTTGTACCTTTTTGTTTGCAATACAGTACATTCAGATTAGCAAACAAAAATAAATAATGATATAAAAATGAATCCCAGTATTCCTACATGCATATCTCCTGCGATTTGGCGAAGAAACAAGCAAATTGAGTACAAGACTTGACTTCAGTGTGGATGAAAAAATACATGCATAATGCTTGTACATGCACTCTGCACATGCATTCACATACATGTACAGGCACTATGCAGGCCATGTGCTTGCGCTTTTGCACTAGTCTGAACATGGCATAGGAAGAGTTCGACAATTTTTTCCATCGTTACGGTAGAAGAACCTAAACAAGCTTTATGCTGATTGACAATAACAAAGGTTACGTGAAGATCAGCCCTTGCCTTCGAGAAGAAATCCGTTATTTTTCGTTTTCATTCTGGATGATATAGTGAGTACGCAGAGTAAGCCCCGAAACGATTATATGTCAACCTCATCCCCACAGACTACCTCGAGTGCTAGCGAGACTGGGGACAATATGGCAACAAACGATTGTCATAGGAATGAGGTTGATTACATGTTTGATCGATTGCTGGTGAACAAGTATGGCTCCCTGTATTCATTTTGTTACAAGTTGATAGATAGGGTGCTGTATTGCATTATTCGTAAGTAAAGGAACCCGCCTGTCGGCGTTGACACTTTCGAACCAAACGTCTGAACCGTAGTCCCAGTGTACAATCGTTTACTTTACTACAGCATATTTTCTATTTTGAACTTGGTTGATTGGGGAAAAAGCATGGGAAAGGACTGAATTCTAGCTCAGATTTTATTTTCATATTTTGGGGATATAGATTACCCAACCCTCGAATTAAGTAGTGCAGGGCTTGATTTGCACCGCCAGGCCGTGCTTGAAGAAATGGGCCGTGATTTCACAAAACTGGCTGTGCAAAACATGGCTGCATGGCGCACAAAAACGAGCTGCAAAGAACTTTCCTAATTAGCCTTCAAAATTCACCACTACCCAGGAACCCACTGGTACTTGCTGTGCGTGCAAACTTTTGACAGGTTTCAAATAAAAGTAATCACAGTCAAAACTGACCTTCAGCAATTTTGCAAAACCCCGAAGTGTGGAACCACCCTATATTAACAGGCCATGAAGCATGATGTTACTGTTTGCACTCACAAAGCACAAACACCATGTGATATTAACTGTTGTAACCACGCCCGTAAAATTGAAATATTTTTGCTGCAGTCTTGTAATATTCTGGCAAAGCATCCCTGACACTGAACATGTTGAACAATTCTAGAAGTCGCGCTGTGCATTTTACATGATTTCATTTCCTTGTTGAGAGCATTAACAGTAATAAGATATGATTGTTTTTTTTGGGGGGGGGGAATCGAATTCAGGGGTTGGTCAGTTGAATGCCTCTAATTTCCCTGTCAGCACTTCCATTTCCCTGGGCAACTTCAGAATCAATCCCTCAGCCCGCCCTTGCCCAAATCCTCCTGGATTGATCGTTGTGCAGTGCCATACTTTTTCACATCCTTAGCCCTGGGACTAACAGCGGGAAATGGACTCAGAGTATTATGCTGCTGACATCGGCTAAGGAATTCTGCCAGACATGTACATGTAAATTTACTTTGTAAGAGTGTCTGTGTTGTGCTGCAAGTTTCACTGCACTGTATCAGATCTGAATGTTACACTTTCATTGGTCGCTTTTTGTCCACTGTCAAGACTGCAGTTCTCGTATTGCACTTGATTAACATTTTCCCCAAAGTACTCATACATTGTACATACATGTACAGTACTGCACATGTACACGCGTAACTGTATGCAACCGATAACATGTACATGTACATGCATGAAACTTATATTGTACATAAATTTACATGTAGGGAACTTGGAAGCAAGTTTGGAATTTCTGCACTTGATACCGGTACATGTTCGCATATACATGTGACCAACATGGTTGTAAAAATTGCAGTGCAATTACTAGTACAATGCTGCTTTGAATATTCAAGAAAAAGGGTCTTAATGTAGAAAGATATCTGACAATTATACATGTATTTTAACCACATAAAAACTGATCGAGCCTCATCCTCAAAAGCAAAGAGAAATTGCATGAATTGTTGCTAACAGGGTAAAGTACACGTGTACATTTGATACTCAACAGGGGTCACAGTAATGAAGACTTTCCACATCTCCACTTGTTGCCTGCAGTAATTGATGGCTTCACCTCAAGAGGTGACAAGCATGTCATGCATTGCTGAACATGTCTCAGCTGTAACAAACCAATTATAGTACCAACAGTCTCCCACTCCCACACAGTACATGTACCCTGTGTTGACATCGGACTTCATGTTATGATTACAGGTAAAGCTCTGGCTTCATGCATCCCAGATGTTGTCAATGCCAGGGTTATGACAGGCATACATGTAATGTACATGTTCATATGTTGTGTGTAATTTTCAGCCACCAAGTGATTCTGACATGGTCTAGGAAAAGCTGGGTCTCGTACACAGCCATCTCATTCAGTGAGTGACTTTACAGTGCGAACTGAGCTTTTTTGAATTGTACTGAAGGCCTGCACTTAGACGGTCAGTAGATACGAAATTGCAGCACAGGTGTACGTACATTTACAGTATGTACATGTACATTGTACACTGTACAGAATGTTGTAGAGTACCTGTAGGCTACATTCTCGTTCTATGGTTGTACTCAAAATATGTACAGTACTGTACCCAGATACATGTACATGTACCATGTACATGCACATGTACTGCTACATGTAGGTTATTCTAGGATCCTGTGTATGAAGGGATGTTGTACATGTACATATTGGTATGTACATGTATATACACTGTATGTACATGAACGTGTAGATGTACAATATATTCTTGGCCTTGGGTAATTTTGAAAAGGGAAAGCAATGAAGTTAGTACAGCCTTACAAAAGAGCTAAATTCTGCAGAGGCAGTAGGGAGCAGATGTACATGTAGGCCTATGTACATCATGTGCATGCTACATGTACATGTACCTGTACATGTTCTATGCATATATATGTACACACGTACATGTACATGTGTATGTACCAGTCTGTAGTCACCCTGATGTTATCATAGAGGTACGGGTACTGTAAGGTCAGTTGGCATGGGAAACAAAATCATTAATTCCAGTTGACATGGAAATTCTCTCTGACTTTGATTTGGTTCCTCCCCTGTGGTGTTGAACCAATACTGAAGCGGTCTTTAGTCTTGAGAAAGACCTTGTCAAGAGGGCCAGGGAGAAGGCAAGAAAGATACATGTACATGTTGGGCTGCAGCCTTGCAGGATTCATTGGTTGCAAGACCATCTGTTTGAAGGACTGCCAGTGTTCAGGGTAGTTGCTTGGTTGCTTGGCTGAAGCTGTTTTTTTCACAGAGTTGGCTAACACAGTTTTACTTTTGTAATACAAAGCAGACATACATGTACTTGTACATGCATGCCTTTGTTTTAACACACTGCAGTGGAGGATTGTGTAATTTATGACCAGCAGCGATGAACAGTGGAACACACTGTCCTTGGGTAGTGTACATGTATATTGTAAACAGTATAATGCGTGAGCATATGCACCAGTAAGTGACCGATTTTTTTGTACTTCATTCACCATTCATCCTCAACCCTCCAAAAACCTCCAGCTTTTCAATCGGCATTCATTCTCAACCCTCCAAAAACCTCAAGCTTTTCAATGGCCATTCATCCTCAACCCCCCAAAATCCTCCAGCTTTTAAATCGGCATTCATCCTCAACCCTCCAAAAACCTCAAGCTTTTCAATCGGCATTCATCCTCAACCCTCCAAAATCCTCCAGCTTTTCAATCGGCATTCATCCTCAACCCTCCAAAAACCTCCAGCTTTTCAATCGGCATTCATCCTCAACCCTCCAAAAACCTCCAGCTTTTCAATCGGCATTCATCCTCAACCCTCCAAAAACCTCCAGCTTTTCAATCGGCATTCATCCTCAACCCTCCAAAATCCTCAAATTTTCAAGTCATCATTCATCCTCAATCCTCCAAAACCACCCAGAGGATTGAGGTAGGTTAGAGTCAATGTAAACACTTTTGAAATGCTCAATTCTTCAATCAAACTACAATTTTCACACACCCTAAGATTGGTTCATAGTTAGTGTAAAATCGATCATGAATGCGATTATTTGTGAATGAATTCGCAAAAGCTGAAAACATTTCAACTCAAGCGAATTTTTCGCTTCACATGTTCTGTAACATCGATTTAGTTTTGCAACTGCATTTGCCTTAAGTATGAAGTGTGCACATTAATTGTCAGCCGACAAGTTCCTCCTCTTGATGCTGTTTACTACATGGCCCTTTTCTGTTGATCAGAGCTGTTGCTCAGCCCATTTTGTGACTATTGTCAGCAGCGACAACAGAACACGTACATGTATCACCATGGGGGAAGATTACGAATACGTGATGCATCCAGTCTAATATTTAGACCGCACCGTAGTTGTGGGGATATACGCTCGACATTTCACCTATTTTGTGGGGACCAAAAATGTTGTGGGGACTCAGAAATGTCCCCACAACTCGGTTCAAATTTCTCTAACAAAAGAACTTGTCCCCGTAACGCAGTGAATGCCTACCCACTCAGTTTCCTGACCACTCACATGTACATGTACACTGTACGCGTACATGTAAGTACATGTACATTATATAAAAGGAAATAAGACCACAGACAGACGGGCTGAAGAACAATGCATCGTATATGTACATGTAAATGCCTCAAACTTATCTGTTGTTTTTGGTTACCAATGGAAGGATGCCATTCTCTCAGGTGAAATACCGGGACCCTAAATTTATGAACACGAAAAACGGTGTCAGGCAAACTTGTTAAATGGTTTAGTGTTGCATGGGAAAGTTTGATTTATTCCTGAAATCACAGAGACCTTGCCCAAACTAAAACCTGCTTTGGACAGTACGTACCTCGGTAATCTCTGATTCTCTTTTTCCAGTGCAAACATGAGGACCTTTTATGTACTTTTTTTGTGATTTATTTTGGGTTGCAACAAATAACTACATTCAGCTGTCTGGAAAAATAGAAATTCTGATACCTACATGTATTGTCCAGAGAATGACATGATAAGGAAGACTTGTATGCAATGTCCAGTTGTTAGGGGGGACGTGTGCGTCATTGCCTCAAACTCGATCCTCCAGGCGGATGCTGGCTCTAAGTCTTGACTCAATTGAGGCTACAAGTGTGAATGCGTCGCGGCCCGCCGTGCGGCAGAAAATAGCTGATCTTTTTGTGAACTTGAAATATGGATGGTGTGTCGAGTATCATGTTCCCACTGGTCTTGGCGGCCAGCTGTTGGGAGACTGGTGACATGCAGTGTATGCAGCAAGAGCTGGCTGTTCCAGATTGGAAGGGGATCTTGGCCAGGAAGTTACATGTACATGTACTGTACATTGTACGGAGATTGCTGACGGAAATGTGGGTCAATTCCATAATTGTACATGTACTTTTACTTTGAATTATCCTGCAGCATTTCCCTCAACTGTTGACAATTCCTGCATTTACATGTATGTACATCATATTCCGTGTGCTACACGTAAGTGCATGGACATGTGTACAATGCACACCTATGTTGCCCTCTACCGTTTCAGTGCACATTGCAGACAAAAAAGGATATGTTCTAAAACAGTTGCATTTTGCAAACAGTTTGTCTTGTATGTATTAGAGAGAATTAAGATTTAACAGGTTCAGTTCAAATTTTTCTAATGGATTGAGTGTGGGAACATTTTGGTACATGTACATGTAAATGTATGCATGTACATGTCCAAGTTGTACATGTGCTGTACAGTATGTTGTGTTTAATTAATGTGCCTGCAATGCAGTGTACACACACATACACATGTACCTGGGGTACATGTACATGTACAGTATACACTTAGGGTACATTGTACATGTACTAGTATAGTATACAATGTACATGTGCATACATGTACTTCAGTTACTGTGAAGTACATTTGTCAAGCACTTGTACAAGTCCTAGATTTGTGTAAGTTATGTATGTTAATGGGGCTTGTAAGAGTTGCCACTCAAGTGCATGTACCCTACTGTGTGCTACATGTATGTGTGTAGTCTGCTCATAACTGTGAGCTTGTATGCAAAATACTGGTACACCGGGTAGTATACATGTACATCATCTGATCGTGGAAGGTTAATTACATGTACCGGTATGTACATGTACAGTATTTTACACTTGTACACATATGTGCGTACATGTATAAAGTGGGTGTCACGTGTCTTTAAGTGTAACAATTTTATAGCCATTGGCACATGTACATGTTCATGTAGGTCCTATCTGTGTGCTTGCAAATACTGGTACATGCACATCATATAAATGGTAAATGTTGCAATAACATGCAATACTAAAAAGCACTTGGTACTACTGTACCTACAAAGAAAACATGTATATTGCAGACTTAAATGTAGGAGGCATGTACATGTACATTTTGTTCAGTACTGGAAAGTTCCACTTGTTGTACATGTACAGTACATGTACCAGTACCAGTACATGTACCTATATACATGGACCAAAGGTACCCTAGTAAAGCCACAGGCTTAAACGCTGTGGAACACAGCTGGGTTCTCAGTTCTGTTGAGTTATTTATCTGTTTGGCATGAAGGAAACTGTGTGGAGAAAAATGATGAAAGGAGAGCACATCTAGCTCTGCTGTGGAGCACAGCCTGCACCTCTGACCTTACCTGGGGATGTGGTGCCCCGTCAGGATTGGCCAACTGCCTGCCCCGACAAGATAATTGGGAAGTGCATCAATATTTCACAGCCGGGTTAGGAAACTGCCAGCAGGGTTTGGAGGGAACGGCAACGCGACACCGGCCCATCTTCCCCTCCCCCAAGCTAATTTGATTTGAGGGGGTGATCGTTCTTTTTTGTCATCTGTTGTTTTTCTGTATACCATGCATTCCAGTTGCATTGGAAAGGTACACAGTGCTGTCGTTTATAGGCTGCCCAGTCTTGCGTTCACTGAGGCTTGGTAGTGCATAATGTACATAGACTTGTATAAAATGAAATGTACATGTACTTGTGCTGTACACGTACTGTCGCTATACATGTACTACAGTGTACATACATATTATGTATAAGCACAGTCACTGTGTGATCACATGGACATGTATGTGCATCATAATTTGATGTGTTCATCTTCCAAAGGTTTTGCAACTTTTTCACAAGTTGTTGAAACACAGGATTGCAGTGACAAATAATTTGATGTCCTCCCTTGCAGGGTCATCCCCACTGTCAATTGTTAGGCCTATATCATTTTGACCAGTCTGCACACTTAATCTGCATGTACCTGCTGCATCTGACGGTACGATGTACATGTATGCAGGCTTAAAC